>NC_056737.1:1867874192-1867949245 GCF_019279795.1 Protopterus annectens
TATGGGACCGAGGATGGATCCCTGAGGAACGCCGGTAGGAGTAGGTAAGAAGGAGGAGGTAGAGTTCTTCCATCTGACAGCCTGAGATCTCTCAGAGATGTAACTGGAGAACCAGGAAAGAGTATTAGAGGAAAGATTAAGGCTGGAGAGGTGGCAGAGTAGGTGTGTATGGGAGATGGTGTCAAAGGCTTTAGATAGGTCTAGTAGAACAGTGGATACAAGAAGTCCATCACAAGTATAATCACACAACATGCACATGGCCAGAAATGGCCCCTAATAAAGCCTTCACATTTTGTCCTTTGCATTTGCATGGAGTTTGGCATTGGCCACCAATGCTGAGTGACAGTGAATCTCTTCATGTTCTAGGCAACACCTATAAAAGCTTAAAATGTGGAAAGTTTAATTGCCTGTCAGAAAGAGTGGTTTACCTGGCTCGATGTGCCACCTGTTCAATGTTCTATGTGGGGAAAACTGACAATGCCTTGAATCACAGAATATATCAACACAACTACAGTATCCGACAGAATGACAGTAAAAGTGCTTTTATGTGTTGATTTTCAGTTCTTTGTTTTCTCTGTGATTAAACAGATCAGAGAAGGAGCCTTTGTGGGTGATTGGCGGACAAGACTTTGAATTATGAATTATTTTGGCAGCTAAAGTTGATGCCAGTAACCCCCTGGTTTGAACAAGAACATTTCGATTTTTAGTGAGTTAAAGTTGCAAGCCAGTAAACTTTGATACCATAGCTCAGGGATTAGTGCTCTGGTCGTGTAAACCAGTGGTTATGAGTTCAAATCTCATCAGCCTGTTTGACTTTATTGCTACTGGGTAAAATCTTACCTTTGCCCATATTATTGGTCCTTGTGGCCGCTTTTATTATTGGTCCATTTTTCCATTCTGGTCCTTTGATTGGGTAAGATGTAACCTATGGGGTTTATGTATTGTTCATCTGTACATTAGTTTTTGTCACTGCTACCATTGGTTGAATTCCCAAAGTTACTTTTCTCATTGGTTATCAGAAGTATCATGGTCATTGGTTATATCACTGCTTGTGGATTTCTAATAGGGTGTATGTACTCCTTATATGGATATTAGTTTTGATTGGTTATTTTTGAGGGTGTGTGTTTTTGAAAGCCTATTTTAAGCTTAGCTAGTGGTTCTGAAGATGTCGAATTAGCAGACAAAAGCACTCAACCATTTAGCTTTTATTTTGTGGTATATTTTAAAGTGTTTTATCAAGTTTTTCAATGGAATTAAAGGGACTTGTATACATAGGATCATAGGTGGGTACTAGGTCCTGGAGCATATGTAAGCCTAGCTCAAAAAGATTCCCTGGCATCTTGCTGCCCGAACTTAGTTCCCAGTGCCCCTATCAAGCAAGGCCACTGAAATGATCCCCAGGGTGAATTTTCTATTGCCCATCCACTCGTCAAGGCTTCTCTTGAAGAGGGCTAGTGAGGTGCTCTGCTTGACGTGAATGGGAAGTCTGTTCCAGAGCATGGGTAGTCTCTGGGTTAGGAACCTGTCCCTCCAGCATGTTCTGTTTATTGTGGTAATGAGGTTGAGGTCCCTGGAGCATGTGGCACAGATGGATTGGGATTTCTTCAGATGTAGCATATCTAACAGCTCTGGGTCAGACATGGCTTTGTAGTCAAGCAGCGATTGCCTCTAAGTAGGTGATATGAGACAGAGTATAGGTGGAGATTTTTGAGTCTGTCCATATAGTGCATGTGTTTAAGACCCAGGATCCTCTTAGTGAGGTATTTTGTGGCCTTTTCAGTTGTTGTAGGTGTCTAGTGAAGTACATGCCAAATGGGGTGTTGTATTCTATAATAGGTCTGATGAGGGGCGAGTAGAGAGGGACTATGGCCACTTTCTTCCAGGATGAAAAACCCTTTGTAATGAAACGTGCCACACAGAATGACTTTTTGACCACAGTGGCAATGTGGTTGTCAAAGGAGAGGTTGCTGTCAACCTGTGCCCCAGATCTCTTATCACACCTTCTGTGTTTAGTGGACTACCTTCAATGTGGTAGTTCATGGGCACTGAGTTTTTCCCAAAGGGAATGACAATGCATTTTTGGCATGTAGCTTAAGGCCATGGCTCTGGCACCAGTCACTGGTCACAGTGAAGCCTTTTTGAAGAATGTCTACATCAGTTGGAGAGTGAATAATGGCTCCCAGTTAGCAATCATCTGCGAACTTGGTCAGCCAAAGTCCCTTTATATTGGCTTGAACTTCAGAGAAGTAGTTGCCAAACAGGACTCCAGGACTGAACCTTGTGGGACTCCACTTATAATTGGTCAGCAATCAGATTTGAAATCCACTACTTTCACAGTGTGGATTCTATCAGTGAGCCAGTTTGCAACCCACCTTGTGACATAGGGGTTTATGCCTAGTTTAGTGAGTCTATTTATGAAAGCCGCTTGCCATGTACTGAGTTTATTTGGATTGTGGATTTGTATTCGGGATCTGGGTTTGGTTCTTTCTAGTATGAAAGTTATACCTGTGCCATGGAGCTTGTGTTATGTACTGTGTTCTCTAGTTTGTGTAACTAGTTGGGTAGGGACTGACGTTATTCAACTTGTGTGTGTGTGTGCATAGTCAGAAGAGCATGAATCTGTGTCCTAATGTTATCACTTAAGTCTCACTGAGAACAAAGTTTTACAGTCATACATGACTAGACAGCAATTTGATCTGCCCATCCCTACATATACTGATGATGTCATCCACTAGAAAGCGTTCTCCAAAAATATGGAAGTCAGACTTGTGCTAGGGTGCTAGCATTAAGTACTCTGCTCTCTAGCTTAGAGTAACTGGGTAGGTAAGAGTTCTAATCTCACTGCAGTCAATTTGTTTGTGCTCAGTTAGCTGTCATTCTGTATGCCATTTTAAAGCAGGATGTGAGACACACCTTCCAACATCTTCTCTCCAGACACTGATGATGTTATCTGCTATAAAGTGTTGTCTGACAGTATGAAACTCAGATTTGTGCCATGGCATTATTATTAAGTACTGTGTTATCTACCTAGTGTGGATAGCTTGGTAGGGGTTTTAATCTCACTGGAGTCAACTTGTGTAAGTATTTTTGGTCTAGGGACAATTTTAAAACTGCATATAAGACTACAGCTATGTCAAGCACTCCTGCCCACTTCTCATCAACATGCACTTATGATGTGATCACCTCTAAAGTTCAGTCTGACATTATTACACTCAGATATTTGTACTGGCATGGGCAGTAACTACTGTGTTCTCTAGCTTGTGTAGTTAGATAGTTTGTGAGTCTAATCTCACAGCAGATGGTGTTTGTGTGTGTTCATTAAAATATGAGTGGGTAGACAATTTTACACCAAAATGTGAATCCACATCTATGTAACACACTCCTCCCAACATCTTCTCAGCATACAATGATGCTGTAATATCAGCATACAATGATGCTGTAATATTCTATAAAGTGCACTCTGACAATGTAAAGTCAAACATCTGTGGTGGTGCTACTGTTGCATTGTATGGAATCCAGTTTGTATACCTACACAAGCCTAATGTTCAAATCTGACCTCATTCAACTGCTGTTTGTGTGTATTGTGGTATATTCCTGTCAGTATATGACCTTTTGAATCTGTTTTCATTTGAATCCCACTAAGGAGAAGCTTTAACATAGCCCCATGAATCCAAGATCCCCTAATTCCCTCTGTCAACATAGTATGCTTTTGGTAGAACACTGGATGATGTGATCATCTAAAAGATGCCTCCATATATTTTGAAGCAGAGCCCTTTCATGACCTTCTTCAGGCCATCTGTGACCACTGGCTGTGTGATTGTTAATTCTATCATGGGATGGTGTACATGTCACATATGGGCAAACTCAGTATGTGATATAATCAAATACATACACACTACCCCTAATATCTTACATCCTATAGATATATTGATTTTGGCTTACAGCCTAGAATAATGGTTAGGATTTTATGTGATATTGGCCATTATCCTACTAATGTCCTAAGACCCTATGAAGATTACACATGTTAGTGCGGCTGTCATCCATGTGTTGAGTTGTGGGTGTACATTAGCTCTACAATAGTGTAGTTCAATCGGATATTTGATTTAATATATTGATGGCCACTGCTACCATTTGATTACATGTTTCTTCCATAACAGCTGTATTAATATACCTCCTGTGGACTGTTGCCATTGGATGATGCTATGTATATTGTTGCCTTTGTAAGGCATGTGTTCTTGTACTGGAGTATATTAACATTCTGTACATTTCTCATTCACCCAACACAGTGACACTTGCAGTATGGCACAAGTGTGCATGTGCATAACTACCATCATGAAATGCTATGTGACATACAACAATATTACATTTATTTTATTTTATTTTATTTTACATTTGTTGACCGGGCTAGTCTAACTGGATATATGTCCATTTTCAGTAGAGGCCCGGGAAGATAAGCTCCAAGACATGATAAAATACAAATACAAGTACAAACAACAAAAAGCAAAATTTGTAATAAAAAATAGCAAATATAATAAAAATATAATAAAAATAATCAAACAATGGTAACATGTAAAGCATAAAGGTTAGCACAGGGTGTGTAAAGAGGACAAGAGTCATAAACAGTGCAAATTGAAGGTACAGGGCCATCATACAGGTAAAGTCAATAGTAGAGAAAGGAAGTTAGTTGTGCAGTGATGTTACTAAGAATTTACTTGAAAAAAGGTATGTAAAGAGGAGTGAAATAATGTAAAATAGGGAGACATGAGAAAAATATAATAAGAAGGAAGATGTAACAGTGGATAGTAAGCACAGGACAGACAAGGTAAAGTTTAAAGAGATAGATGACTAGTCTGGTTTGGTACAGGGGCATAGCCAGTATGATTTGAGGTAAAGTTTAAGTCTGTTTTGAAGAGTGATAAGAAAGTGAGTGAGGAGAGGTCATTAGGGAGAAGATTCCAGGATTTACCTACAGTATTAGAGAAGAGAGAATCCCCAGCCCTGTTATTAGATTTAGAGGTGTGTACAAGAAGTTTGTGTGATGAGCGTAAAGACTTCAGATTTTTATAGGGGGTGATAAGGCTAGATAAACTAGGAGTATTAGAAGGCTTGTAAAGAATGTTGTGGGCAATGGTCAGTTGGTGAAATGTAATGAGTTGTTGTAGTTCTAACCATCCTAGCTGATTTAGATTTATACAATGGTGAGTTCTAAATGGGTTTCCTGTTGCAAATCCTGCAATGTTATTATTTCAATTCCAATTTGCTGAAGTTAATCTTGGATAGATTAGTAAAAACTGGAGAAGCATAAAGGAGTATAGAGATCAAATGAGTGTGAGCTATAGTAGTTTTGGCAGTAGGAGAAAGGAAGGGTTTAATCCTATAGAGAGTGCCAATTTTTTTGTTGACAGTCTTTATAGTATTGTTGATGTGGATGTCAAAGTTCAGATTATTGTCAATGGTGACACCTAGAAGTTTGGTGGTAGAGTCTGGAGATATTATAGTACCATTGGTGGATGTCACAGAAAAATGAAGAGGAGAGGACTTTTGAGTAGGAGTGAAGAGGAGGAGTTTGGTTTTCTTTGGGTTCAAAAGAAGGCGAAGCCGAGAGAACCATTGTTCAACCATGTTGAATACCTTCTGGGTGAGAGAGTGAAGGTCTTGGGAGGATGTAGCTGAAGATAGTAGTGTGGAGTCGTCAGCATATTGTATGTAAGTGGCTTAGGGGATAGCTAGATGAAGGTCATTTATAAATATGGAGAAGAAGAGAGGTCCTAGTATGGACCCCTGAGGGACACCTAAGGTAACGGGTAGATGGGTGGATAGAGTGTTATGCCATAGTACTGCTTGCTGTCATTTGTCAAGGTAGGATTGGAACCATTTTATGGAAAGTGGGTCTAATGACAAAGATTTTAGTATGTTTATGAGAATCTGGTTGTTTACCATGTCAAATTCTTTAGATAGGTCGATAAATATAGCAGAAGAAAGATTATTTAGGTTTCATTGTTTGTTAATGTAATTAGTAAAGGAAAGGAGGGCAGTGGTAGTGCTGTGTGAGGGTCTGAAATCATGTTGACAGCTGGAAAGTATATTGTTTTCAATTAAGCGGTGAAGTAATTGCCTGTGGATACATTTCACCATAATCTTAGCTAAAGGTGAGAGTAGGGCAATAGGGCAATAGTTTGATAGCTCAGTGGAGTGTCCACATTTATGCAAGGAGATAACATGGGAGACTTTCCATAAGTTGGGGATGTGACCTTTGCTTATAGTTCTATTGGTCAGTATGGAAATAGGGTAGGCAATAGCCTTGGATGATAACTGTAGAAATTCAGAAGGCAGTTGGTTTGCAGAAGGAGAGCATGGTTTCAATTTATTCAACAGGTGTTGAATAAGTGTGGTTGGGGCAGGTTTGAACTGAAAAGGAGGGGGTGAGGTTGAGGTGTATGAAGGTAGTGTGAAGGTATTAGGTGATAGTTGACTAGCTAGTGTTTGGATAGCATCTGTAAAGAAGGTATTGAAGGTATTAGCTGTATGGATGGGGTTTTTCTGGTCTGTATTTTGAGGGTTTGGTGTAGTGGATTGACCTGGGTGGAGTAACTGCTTAATGCTAGCCAAGAAGTTTTGTGGGTTGTTGTGATTAGGTTGTTGAAATTGTAAGCAGTAGTTTTTTATCAGAAAGTATGGCCTTCTTAGTGTCATTTCTAAGTTGTCTAAAGGTTTGTTGGTATACAGGGCTTTTAGTTATTCTCCATTTGGCCCAATATTTATTTCTGAGATGAATTTTGTGTTTGGTTTCATTGGAAAGCCATGGGGCAGAATTGGCCTTAATTCTAATAGATCTGGTTGGAGCATGATGGTTGAGAATGGAAAGGAAGGTAGAATTAAAGAAATTAACGGCTTCATCTAAAGGGAGGTGTTTTAAGGGAACCCAATTGCATGCTCTTAGTCCCATTCAAAATAAATCAGGGTTAAATTTCTTTTTGGATCTAATACTTCTGATAGAGGTTAGAATGGGAGGGTTGGCTTTATGCCTGATGAAGTAGGTAAGTGAGTGGTCACTTATATCATCAGGGAGGGTTCCAGATTTATAGTAGTGAGTATGATTTTTTATAAGAATCCAGTC
Organism: Protopterus annectens; assembly: GCF_019279795.1. NCBI lineage: Eukaryota > Metazoa > Chordata > Ceratodontiformes > Protopteridae > Protopterus > Protopterus annectens. The sequence goes on from NC_056737.1 coordinate 1,867,881,310, forward strand.
TAGTATGCTTGCTTTCTTGTTAGCTTTATTTATTCTGGTGGGTGAGGTAATGGTTTGAGAAAAAACATGTAGGTTAATGTGGGTGGTAGGAAGGCTGGTACAATAGGAATTCCAATCCAAATTTATATAATCTAGGATTATGGTTTCTTGAGGCAGGTGTTGGGGTAGCCAGCAAAGGATATTTTTCATGGTGGCTATGTTATTTCCGGGGGGCAGATACATACAGATAATGTAGATTGATTTAGCATTGTTAAGTTCAAGTTTAGAGATGAGAATCTCAGCATGGGAATCTAGAGGTAGATTACAGTTGTATGTGGTTAATTGTAAGCCAGATTTAAATAGAATAGCAACCCCACTACCTTTCTTATCTACTCTGCCAATTCTTAGGATATAATATCCAGGTGGGATAATTTCATTATCCTTGATGGCAGGTATGACATCATACTAATTATATGAGCACATACAGTATGCCTTGTTTCACCCACATATTTTCATGCTGGTATATACACAAACATATAACCAGTTCAGATTCACTTGCAACTGTGGCAAATTCATTGTATGCCCGATTGTGTTGCTATTCACAAGATTATTTAGAGGTTGGCCATTATCATTGCGTAACTGTCAGAATTTGTGTCATTATCTGTTCTGCATGAAACACATCCACATCATATGTAGTGTACCCATATATGGCTTCAGAGCCCTCAAATACACCCTTCCAATGATAAACAAATAGCTATATGATGTGAAAGTATTGCAATTATGTGAAATAGGTTAAGCTGTACGACCAGTGTCATGTGATGCATATCCAAGGTTGTATTTGGAGGTGTTCACACAAATCTTTTTTATGTAATTACAAAATCTGCATGCAGATGGTTGTGAATGTCACTACCAATACTCACCCGGAGGCAATAGACAACCTAGTATTATCCCATGAAACTATGAAGTCAATTGTATACTAGGTTCAGTTATAGTGTGACTGTACAGCATAATGGATGTAACAGTACATCACATCGGTGTTACCACTTGATAGTTTGCATGAACACATGTATAAATACATGTCACACTTTCATGCCAGTATAACACTTTCACTGGCAATGTCAGGGGATCAGTGATCATGTGGCACGTTTTAAGGTCTGACGTGTTTATACAGTGTGCTCCATGTATTGTTTGGTAAGTGAGCAAATTATTAAAGTGGCAGTTTCCTTGCTGACTGACACTAGACTTTACACTGCTGTAGTTTCTGTGCACATGGGCATAATTGATGCATTGCCATCAGTAACACATATTGCTGTACTATTCATTATAACACATCAGTTCTTACTTCGAACATCACTTGAAGATGCTTCAGAAAATGTATCTATTGCTATAAAATGTCACAGATGCATGCAATACAGAGCTGTGTTTAGGGACTCTACTCATTATAGTGTGTTGCTTGTAATTGTTGCTGTCCTTATGGCCAATACCTATGTCAGCCAGGGATGCTTTAGTCAAGTGTATTACATTTGACACAATGAGCCTGTACACATCTTGTCGCCCATAGATAATTTTTCTGTGTTATACTACTTATTAGGAATTGACAGTGCAGACTTTCCTTCTGGATGTTGGACAAGATGCACATGTGATATGTCTTTCTGTGTTGCACACAGTGAAGATGGACATCATTGACAACATTGATGTCACTGGTTTTGATTGATGGACGTGTGGCTTGTGGCTTATGTGTTATGCCAACCTCTGAAATGGCCAGGACTGCACCTGACTTCAACTGCAGGTTTAACACAATCCCACTTAACCCCCTCTAATGCGAGTTTATTTTTGGAAAAGGATTGGTGAATTCCTATTATAGAATCAGAGCAGTTGTCAATGAGTCTGATACTAAGGCTTCATGATTGGTTGTGAGGTATGGTGACACTTCAATCATATTCATCAAGTAATTTTGAATATCTTCACAACATGCACATAACCCGTATTCTGTATGCCATCCTTGCTAAATGTCCTCTCCAGTGAGCATGTCAGTGATGTTTATATCACATCCATTCATCTCAATTGACATGTAAACTTGTGTGACAGTCACGAATATATACTGTCATGTTTGGTGATATACATATACTGGCACAGGAGGTGTAAATAGCAGTATGTACTGTGCTATCTACATTTGTGCTTCATGTTATGCTAATGAATTTTCTTGGAAATATAGATAACTTGACATATGCTATCTTGGGTACATCGTCATGTTGAACACTAATTTTTCCACTTTTTTCATTCCTATCATTCATGTCTGTGGCCATTTTAATCAGCACACTTTCTCTGCCTAGTATGTTTATGCTGCATTGTATTTGCCCTTGCTGATCACTGCAACATACATTATTTCAGTCTGGAAAAGCTTATTGTAGCATACATTGCACTGAATACACTTTTCTATAATGTGTTGTTTTAATCCCTAGTCATTGTGGCTGTCTGTGCAATCTCACAGAGCAGGTTTGCCCATAGGCAAACTTGTCTGCATGTTCTATCTGCATTCATACTGCTCTGCACAGTTTCCTGGCTGACAACACTGTTGCTGACCATGAAACATTGCTTGTATCCATGCAAGGTCGGTGTGCTGCATGCATATACAATTTGCAGTGCAGCTCATTGTGCAAACATGTAAACTCCATGTAATCTTCACATGAAGTCTACACAGAGTATATTGAATCCCCAAGCTTTACACTCCTCATTAACAACTTAAATATTTTTGTTATTTAAAAATTAAGAGTTGGTTTAAATGAAATTATAAATGTATAATTTTTGCTTAATGTGGTCACATGGTTTATATCATGTGATTTCTTGTCATTGTTTAAATAGCAATGTTGATCTATAAACTTTTATTTTGAAGTCTTAATTACACAGAGTAAATTTGTATGAGATGAAATTGATTACTTTTATTAAATCTGTTTGCAGTTTAAGAGTATTTTCTGGTCCTTTTGCTGATGTAAGTCTTTTTATTTAAATGTAATGAAATATATATATATATATATATATATATTAGAATTTAGAATGCATACTCAGTTCTGTATATACTGGGTTAATAACAGCTTGTGTATTTGGTTAAATACAAGAACAGAAATGGCAACTGTTTCTCACCTCATAAATTGTTTTCTGTATGTTACAGCTTAAAGAAATTCGATAGATGGATATACAATGTTGCTACCAAAGCAAAGCTTGAAAATGTTTTCATAAAACTATGGCTGCAAAGATATTTAAGTTAATGAAAAGTGAAAATAGTAACTGTTGGAGGCAGTAAAACTGCTACTTTAAGGTTTGACCAGTGCTGTTATTATCTAACAGGAGTGTGAATTGCATGAGCTATTCATATTATATAGTGATAGATTAAATGAAGGATATGCATCACATTCCAACTGCATCTGTAAACTGGTTACTTCTATGAGGGAAATTAAATCTGCAGCTCAACCAAATGGCTCTTATGGCACCATATTAAATAAATGAATAAAAGAATTAATGAATGAATAGCTTGCTTGGTTCACAGAGGTTTAAACATAGCAGAACATAATTGAAAAAAAAATCTTTATATCTGTAAACTGTGCATGCAAACACACAATGGGAATACAACATGAACTAAAGGAAACCAAATTCTGCAACACAGGCTACAAAAAAATTGAGAGGTAGATCTGCTGACTGGTTTGCAGGGAAAGCCTGTCCTGAAAACGAGTCTTCAAAAAGGCCCACGTGAGGTATGGAAAAGCCATACTGCAGGTTTAGATAAACACATATATATGAGTGTTCTAATGATAATTGAGGACTACTTGGCCCACCTAATAGATCCATTGTCTAATGCATAACTTCAAGGTCCTGCTAACATCTTGATTTCCATTGCACCCCTCCCCTAAATATTGTCTTATGTTCTTCCTTTCCATACTTAAATTATTTATTTATTTATGTATTTCTAGTTTGGTGACCGGGGAAGTCCACTGGGCCCAAAGAGCCCATTTTCAGTGGAGGATCAGGGAGAAAAGCTCCAATCTAATACAAAATACACCAAGGCTACAAAATACAAGTAGAAATGCAAGTCGAAATATTGTAGAAATACAACAGGAGTAAAATAAAATAAAAATGTATTTACAAAGTATATTTACAAATCAGGAGAAAAATGTTTACAATATTGCTAGGATAATTAGCTGTAGTTTGACATTATTAAGATTAAAGCCATCTTTATATAACCTATTGTTAGAAGTAGAATGTTTGAGAAATTGAAGGTAGAATTGTAGACTAGGTAGAATATTGGAGTATTATTTGTTCCAATTAGATAAGAAAGTTAGTATAAGGTAGATGAAATTAATTTAGATTAGAAGGTTGGAAAGGTGCACTATGCTGGAAGAATGCAATTACAAATTCCAGGTAGAGGAGAGGTAGGAATGAAGTTGTGTTTTAAAGTTTTCCATGTTCTGCATGGTTCTTAGGGCCAGAGTAAGAGAGTTACATTTTTTTGGCTAAGGCGAAAGAGAGGAGTAGTTGTCCTGGTGTGTGATTATGTTTATGGACGGTAATTAAGTTTTGTTTTATAGAGCTAAGAGTTCTGTTTGGAACACAGGGGAGAAGGATGTTTGAAAGAGCTGGGCATTTAGTGGAATTGAAAAGTAGTCTGTAAACTGGAGGTAGTCCAGATAGTTTGATTTGGAAGTTCTAGCCACTTTAGAGAGCGGAGGGCAAGGCAATGATGGGAGGAGTTTTTGGTGTTAGTGGCCAATTCAGAAATTCTGTTATAACAGTTTTCCAGTTTGGAAGAGAGGGATCCAGATAGATTGATTAGTAGGGGGGCACCGTACATTAGGGAGGAAAGGAGGTAGGTAGAGGCAAAAGTATGTCTGGTATGGGGTGAGAGGAAGCAATTGTTCCTGTATAGCATGCTGAGTTTTTGGTGGGTTTTCTTTATGTTTTAAAGAATATGATTGTCAACTTTTAGGTGCTCATCTATGATTACCCCTAGCACTTTGGCATGGGGGGACAATATTGATAGGAGAGTTGTTCTGGCTTAGAACAAGGAAGGAGGTTTTATCAAAAGGGATGGATTTTGATGGTAGGAAGAGTAATATTTTTGATTTGTTTGCATTTAGGGAGAGGTGGTTTTGGAGCATCCAGGCCTCGGTGGTTGAGAAGGCAGTCTGTGTCTTAGTTAGAAGTTTGGGGAGATTAGTGGCAGAGCAGACTAGAGTTGAGTCATCTGCATATTGGATAATTTTGGTGTTAGGAATAGCAGTATGAAATGTGTTGATAAAGATATTGAACAGCATTGGACCAAGAGTAGATCCTTGAGGTACTCTGGTGGGGGTGAGTAGAAAATGAGAGATGCCTTTTCTCCATTTCACAGCCTGGGATCTGTCAGACAAGTAGCTTGAGAACCAGGAGAGAGAATTTTGAGAGAGATTTAGGTTTGAAAGATGGCCCAGAAGGTGGGTATGGAAAACAGTATCAAATGCCTTAGATAGATCTAGAAGCACTGTAAATACTATTTCCGCAGAATCCTGGGCATGGTTGACTGTGTCTAGGAATGAGAGGAGGGATGTTGTGGTGCTGTTCCCAGGTCAGAATTCATGCTGGTTTGGGGTGAGGAGTTGGCTTTTAGTCAGGAAAGGCATAAGTTGAAGATGAATGCATTTTCTAGGATTTTGGAGATTGGGGAGAGAATTGCTAAGGGGCGAAAATTACTTATGTTTGAGGTTTTACCACCTTTATGGAGAGGTAGAGTGTAAGCTTGATGCCAGAGCCAGACCCAGGTCACAAGAGACAAGAATCACAAAAACCAATCCCAGTAAAAGCACCATATGGGTAAGCAAACATTTAACTATTTTCTCTGTCCAGATAGCTGTACACAGGGCAAGGGGAATTTAACAGCAGTTTGGTGCTGATAAAAAGTAGTTGAATCAGGCCAAGTAAGAGTATGAGTCTGGGGGAGAACTGAATAAAATGAGTAGGAACAGTACAGCCCAGTATACTTGTGGTTGCCACCAGAGTGCAGGAGAGCAATAGCAGGGATAAAACCAACTATTCTACTAATTGAGACACATACAGGTACTACTTTTAAAACTGCTGCAGCAGTGTGCAGGGCTGAAGCTGCTCAGCTATGTTTGGTTTTCCATATCTCTCAGGGAGCTGAGCAGCAGGGGTACAACCTCTGTAAGTAGGCTTCCTCTGGTAAAAAAAGGAAGGGGAAAGAGGGGTAAAAGTTAGTTAGGAGAAGTTAAAAGATTGTAGTTTAGGTATATAGGGTGTAGAAAGAGGCAGAGACCAGTAGGAAGCAATGCTACAGTAATAGTCCAAGTTCTAAAATCAGCTGTAAGGCTATAAGCACAGTAAATAACTTCCCAGATACAGCAGATTGGCACAAAAACCATACTGGAATAACAAAACAGCTCTGTGTAGCCTTTAAGCATTAATCACAAAGCGTTGTCTATTGAGATTAAAACATAGCACATGGACAATACGGTCGGTTTGATTTGTAGCATACAATACAATGTTTTATGAGTAGAAATGTAACAGCGAAGTAGAACACTGAAAGCAGATTTCAGGGCAGCTCATTAAAGTTTAGGACGCATACAATGAATCTATTCCCCTAATTACACCTAGAAACCTATTTCTCAACGTACGGCTTTAAATCACATTTAGCAGCATTGAGCTAATACGACAGTGACCCCATCCCCTTAGGCACATTTAGAGAACGTAATTACTCAAATATATAGCTTTTACATTAAATACTACAGTGTGGAACTAGTGCAAAGACAAGGCTCTATCCCATTAAATACATTTACAGAAGTTACGTTTCAAAAATTGTGTTTTTATTTTGAGTACAGCGGCCTATCGCATAAAAAACACCAGTGGGTCTCAACCCTGAGGTTTACACTTTCCATAGCATGTATAGCAGCATACAATCAGCAGTTAAAATTAGTGCAGGCAATTTTGTTCTTAGCATTGTAAGGTAGCAGGTAAAACCCCATATCACAACATATGGCAGACAAAGCAGTAAAATAAATCACAGTTACCAATCACATTAGTAGAATTATATCATACAGCGGTAGAAGTTTTCACATTACTTTAAGTCATGATACATTTAGAATATCGCAGTATAATATCAGCACACTTACGTGGCAAGCAGTCTGTGATGGAGCTCGTAAGGTGAAGGAGAACTATAATGAAAATGGCACCTTTCCCAGGGCAGGTATTACAAAACCTTCATCCTTGCCTGATTGGTTAGAGGAGGGACTGTAAGGAAAACAGCTATCTAATTTCATTCAGCTGGGAGCCTAGGTGATGAAAAAGAGGCAACATGGCTGGTGGAGGAACCATGCAGGTTAAAGAGCCAGGTCACAAGAGACTAGAATCACAAAAAACAATCAGTAAAAGCAGCCATACTGGTAAGCAAACATTTGACTACTTTCGCTGCCCAAATAGCTGTACACAGGACAAGGAGAGATTAATGGCTGTTTGGAGCTGATAAAAAGTAGCTGAATCAGGCCAAGTAAGAGTATGGATCTGGGGAGAACTGAATAGAATGAGTAGGGACAGTACAGCCCAGTACACCTGTGCTTGCCACCAGAGTGCAGGAGAGCAATAGCAGGGATAAAACCAACTATACTAATTGAGACACAGGTACTACATTTAAAACTGCTGCAGCAGTGTGCAGGACTGAAGCCCATCAGCTATGTTCAGCTTTTCAGTGTCTCTGGGGGAGCTGAGCAGCAGGGGTATAACCTTTGTAAGTAGGCTTGTTCTGGGAAAAAAAAGGAAGGGGAGAGAGGGATAAAAGTTAGTTAGGAGAAGTTAAAAGGTTGTCGTTTAGGTATACAGGGTGTAGAGAGAGGCAGAGCCAGGTAGAAAGCAATGTTACAGTAATAGTCCAAGTTCTAAAATCAGCTATAAGGCTATAAGCACAGTAAATCACTTCCCAGATACAGCAGAGTGGGACAAAAACAGACTGGAATAACAAAACAACTCTGTGTAGCCTTTAAGCATCCACTTTAGAGAGTGTAACATTAATCACTATGGAGATTAAAACACAGCACATGGACAATATGGACGGTTTGATTTGTAGCATACAATACAATGGTTTATGAGTAGCAATATAACAGTGAAGTAAAACACTGAAAGCAGATTTCAGGGCAACTCATTAAAGTTTAGGACACATACAATGAATCTAGTCCCCTAATTACACGTAGAAACTTATTTCTCAAAGTACGGCTTTAAATCACATTTAGCAGCATAGAGCTAATGCAACAACAGTGACCCCATCCCCTTAGGCACATTTGGAGAACGTAATTGCTGAAATATATAGCTTTTACATCAAATACTACAGTGTGGAACTAGTGCAAAAACAAGGCTCTATCCCATTAAAATACATTTACAGAAGTTAAGTCTGAAAAATAGAGTTTTTACTTCGAATACAGCAGCCTTATCGCATAAAAAACACTAGTGGGTCTCAACCCTGAGGTTTATGCTTTCCATAGCAAGTATAGCAGTGTACAATCAGTTAAAATTAGACCGGGCAATTTAGTTCTTAGAATTGTAAGGTAGCAGGTAAAACCCTGTATCACAACATATGGCAGACAAAGTGGTAAAATAAATCACAGTTACCAATCACATTAGAAGAAATGTATCAGACAGAGGTAGAAGTTTTCACATTACTTTAAGTCATGATACGTTTAGAATATCACAGTATAATATCAGCGAACTTACGTGGCAAGTACTCGGTGATGGCTTGTAGAGGGAAGGAGAGCTATATTGAAAATGGCGCCTTTCCCAAGCCAGGTATTGCAAAACCTTTGTCCTTGCCTGACTGGTTAGAAGAGGGGCTGTAAGGAAAGCAGCTATCGAATTTCATTCAGCTGGGAGCCTAGGTGATGAAAAAGAGGCAAAATGGCTGGTGGAGGAACCATGCAGGTTAAAGACCCAGGTCGCAAGAGACTAGAATCACAAAAAACAATCAGTAAAAGCAGCCATATGAGTAAGCAAACATTAACTATTTTCGCTGCCCAGGTAGCTGTACACAGGACTAACAGCTGTTTGGAGCTGATAAAAAGTAGTTGAAACAGGCCAAGTAAGAGTATGGATCTGGGGAGAACTGAATAGAATGAGTAGGGACAGTACAGCCCAGTACACCTGTGCTTGCCACTGAAGTGCAGGAGAACAATAGCAGGGATAAAACCAACTATTCTACAAACTGAGACACATACAGGTACTACTTTTAAAATTGCCACAGCAGTGTGCAGGACTGAAGCCTGTCACCTATGTTTGGCTTTTCCATGTCTCTAGGGGAGCGGAGCAGCAAGGGTACAACCTCTGTAAGTAGGCTTGAGGTACTACATTTAAAATTGCCACAGTAATGTGCAGGAGTGAAGCCAGTCAGCTATGTTCGGCTTTTCTGTGTTTCTGGGGGAGCTGAGCAGCAGGGGTACAACCTCTGTAAGTAGGCTTGAGGTACTACGTTTAAAATTGCCACAGTAGTGTGCAGGACTGAAGCCCATCAGCTATGTTCGGCTTTTCTGTGTCTCTGGGGGAGCTGAGCAGTAGGGGTACAACCTCTGTAAGTAGGCTTGAGGTACTACATTTAAACATGCCGCAGCAGTGTGCAGGACTGAAGCCCGACAGCTATGTTCGGCTTTTCCGTGTCTCTTGGGAGCTGAGCATCAGGGGCACAACATCTGTAAGTAGGCTTGAGATACTACATTTAAATTTGCCACAGCAGTGTGCAGGACTGAAGCTGGTCAGCTATGTTCAGCTTTTCTGTGTCTCTGGGAGAGCTTTGCAGCAAGGGTACCAACTCTGTAAGGAGGCTTGAGGTACTATGTTTAAAATTGCTGCAGCAGTGTGCAGGACTGAAGCCCATCAGCTATGTTTGGCTTTTCCGTGTCTCTGGGGGAGCTGAGCAACAGGGGTACAACCTCTGTAAGAAGGCTTGGTGGCAAGCACTTGGTGATGGAGCACATAGAGGGAAGGAGAACTACAATAAAATTATGCCACTGTTTGCCATGCTACTTTTCAGCTGGGCTTTTTTAGTCATGAACCTCTTTTTCTGAGAAATAATACATCTACATATTTATACTGTATTATCAAAAATGTGTCTTTAAACTGTGTCATTTTATTCTCCTCCATCTAATTTGATCATTTGAATACTGACTGCCCATCCATTAAAAGGATTATTCAGCAGGAATGGAAACATATCTAAGGGAAAAGAAAATTTGCACTTCTCTTAGATCTAGAACCTTCATTTTACAAAAAGGGCTCTCAGTATCAAACAGTTGCTAGAGCAACCCAATCACAAGGAAGGCGCAATGGAAATAATAGATAAATAGGAGCCTATGCATGTAGGATCTGTAACTTTTCACAAACATGACCCATTTTGACTCCTGTGTCTGCCCTAGCAACTCTAGGATGTTTACAGATTTCCTCCCCAGTACTTGTATCATCACAAGGATCGTTTATGCAGTTTTATGTAGGATTGCAAATTATTGTGCATTGGGAAGATTAAAAGGATGCTGGAGTAACATGGTTATCAGCACATATGCGCTATTAGAAAGAAACATGGGCACAATGTGCTTTACTGACAGTCAGCTTCCTGTCCACTCTTTGCATTTCATGTCTATGAAAAAAAACATGCACACAAGAGAGTGGTGATTTTAACACTTTTTTCCTGACCCTATTGAACTTTACTGGCAATTCCTCCCTGATTTTTTTTCTCAACAACTATGTTTCCATCAGCAGCATGTTCAGAATTGGGAAACTAAACCACTACAAATATTATCAGTCTGTTCAGTCTATGATAATGAAATTGGCAGCCAGAGCTTCACCCTGAACCACTACTGCTGCAATGAGAGTTTAACAATAGGACAGCAGCAGCTAGAGGGTAAACTCAGGCAAATTTAGGCCCGGCTGGCACCAGCAATGGAGAATATGCCTTAGCTGAAGTCTGCTGATGTTTTTCCACATAATTAATTATTAATTATCCACATGGATATACCATATAATAGTACTGGGATTATTACAAGACTGGAAGCAAAAATAAAAATGTTTTATTTTGCAGGAATCTATTGTTAGACTTTTAAGGTTAGTTTGCTTTGCATTGGTAGGTGTTTACTTGCATTTTAGGAGAACAGTTGTTATTAACAACTACTTTGGATTTTGTTCTAGTTTAGGCTGACCTTTTAAGTCTACATTTCATGTATTTCCTTTTAATGCGCATTTTCCATTTCAGGTATTGGTTTCATGCTTCATACTTTAAGTCGTTAACCTCATTGCTGTACATTTTATGGCTCCCGCATGTTAAGGTCATTTTGGATTGTGAGAAAACTCTTATTCATCAGATGAATTTCCTACTTGATTGTAATAGCATCGTTCCTGATTAGTCCAACGCTTTTAACAGGTCTCACTTCTACAACATGCACACACACATCAGTAGTCTGAATCACATCAGAAAGATTCAGGCAACACTTAGATATCTTTTGAAATGAGAGTGCTATGAGTCTACTTGCAGAGTCTAACACTTTTAACAGCTTTCTTAGTTTCCTTTCTCTTGTATTTTTAGCTTTTCCTTTTTTCTTTACTAGGTCTAGGTGGTACGAGAACCTTGGAGCAGACTCCCTGCTGTGAAAATTTTCTAGTTACAGGATTCAAGGGTTCTTTTATTTGGTTGCTCTTTCCTTGCTGCAAAGCATTTGACTTTTGACACATCTCTGCTTTTCGTTTGGTTCTTTTCATGTTCTAACACCAGTATGAAGCAAAGGAACTTGTAATTGATACATTTTTAACCCTGGAAGCTGTAGGAATGATTTGCTTACAATACAGTTTTACAGAATGGCCACAATTAGTTGTTATTAACTCAGGGTTGACAAACTGTTCTGGTTTGTTGGCATACTCTTCATGCATATATGTTTGGCATAAATTAACCTTCTTTGAACACACTGTTTTCAGGGGATAAAATTTTATGTCTGATGAAGTTCTTTTTGAGGATAAAATCACCTACTACTGAGTTGTTGTCATCGCAGCAATAAAATCATTGCACTAGGAAAGATGTCTTACTGAAATTTTTTCCAGGGTCTGCACACATGTAGGAATAAGAACATTTTGTCAGTTTAGTGATATGTGTATCTATATATTTATATATATATATATATATATATATATATATATATATATATATATATATGTGTGTGTGTGTGTGTGTGTGTGTGTGTGCGTGTGTGTGTCTGCGTGTGCGTGTGTGTGCGTGTGCGTGCGTGTGTGTGTGTGTGTGTGTGTGTGTGTGTGTGTGTGTGTGTGTGTGTGTGTGCATATGTGTGTCTGTTCGGTGTGTGTGTGTGTGTGTGTGTGTGTATGTGTGTGTGTGTGTGTGGCCATTCTGTAAAACATTTGTGTTTGGTGTATTTGTGCATTTACTTTCAGGTGTGCACATGCTTGTGTGTGTGTGTGTGTGTGTGTGTGTGTGTGTGTGTGTGTGTGTGTGTGTGTGTGTGTGTAGCTTGAAGCTAGCTTCTGATGTGCACTATGCATCATTTTTTGTTTTCATCTTACTGGCTCTAGCTAACTGAAGCACGAAGTGATTTGGGTTGTACTCTCTTTTTGGGTAGTTTATTAGTTTCAGGTCAGCAACACTACAGCTGTATTTATCCAATGCTTTTAATAGCTACCCACTGAGTTTTAATGTGCATGAAAAAAGTCTAAGGAGGTCATGAAAAAGAGACCTTGATTCATTAAGTTCTCTTTATTTCCTTTCTGGACACAAAACTACACATATAGTTAAATTAAAACTGTATGCAGGTCTCATTTATGGACCTACTTTGGCAAATTAAATTAATGAAGCAGGAAAATGTTTCAACTGATGGTTATTCAACAAAGAGAAGGCTACTGGTTTTTAAATGTCATAATTCATTAACAGACAGATATACTTTTGTGCTTCAATGGGAACTCGTTAAAGACTTAAGACTAACTGAAAGACATATGAAGCAAATAGGTGATTATGAAAGCTTCTCTACAAGTGACATTATAAGATCCTTTGACTTCCTGGAAAATATTGATAGTCCCTGTCCATATATTTTTATCTTACACTGAACAGTTAGCAGAGTGATCTAAAAAGGGCAATTTTTAAAAACTATTTACTACCACAACATAGGTTCACTTGGAGGACATTTTAAGCTTAGCCAAGTTCCATTTTGGTGCTTGAATTAACATTTCCTGATTGGTCTTACCTATCCCATGGCTGATAATTGTATATTAACCTTAGTGAGAATACCTGTGATCATACCATAGATAATTTGAGGGGGTCCATATAAGGGATGCAGCATTTAGGAACTGCCTTTATCCATTAGTGGCACGAGGGGTAATCCTGGAGTACATTTTCTATTACCTATCCTTAGACCCAAGTTGCATTTGAATATCGACAGGGATGAGATTTGTTTTACTTGAATGGATAGTCTGTTCTGGATATATATCCATTTCTCCACAACATTCAGTTTAGATACCTGGACTGAGTATTTCTGATGCCATTTGGCTTGCTGATCTTCAGTAAGTCCATCTGTATTAGGTCAGAGGATGCCTTGTATGCCAGACACATCACCTCTAAGCACTTTGTAGGATACTGAGTATAGTGATAAATCTTTGAGGTGGTCTATGCAAGACCTACTGTTTAGGACTTGTATCCTTTTAGTAAGGTATCTCTGTGGGTATTCCAATTGGGTCTGGACAGATACATGCTAAAGTGGGCATTATACAAAATGATTGACCTAATGAGGGCTTTGTAAAGCAGGACAATAACATCTCTAGATCTAGTCACAATCAATTTGTTTATAAGCTGTGCAATATAGAAAGACTTTCTTATGATTCTGGGCACATGTTGGTAAAAAGTTAGGTCACTGTGCACACAAGTTCCCAAATGCGAAACAACTAGGTCAGTTCTCAGGGGGCATTGTCAATTTGGCAGATCCCTGGAGTAGATGACTTCCCAAAGGATACGATAATGCATTTCTTAGAGTTTAGTTTCAATTCATGATTCTGCCATCAGTTATTGTTTGGGACAAAGTAAGTCATTTGGGGATTCAGTAACTGTTCCTAGCTTGCAGTCATCTCAAACTTAGTTGGCCAAAGCCCTTTGGTATTTCCTTTTACTTTAGAGATGTATATGCCAAACAGAAAAACCTCTCAGCACCGAACCTTGGGGGACACCATTGGTGACTGGTCTCTTCCCCTATGTTGATCTCCTGCATCCTGTGAGCAAACATACATGTATATGTTCTTTGATTCACCTTCCTGATTGTATTAACCTGTTTGTATTAAATTATATTCCTTGTATAATACAGCACCACTTGTCAGAATGTGTTTTAAATTTGTAGTTTGGAGCAGTCTTCTAGTGAACAATGAAACAAAATGTATGAACCAATAATGACAAAACTACCCATTTCAGAAAATTTCAACCATAAAAGGCCACTTAAACTTTTGTCATTACAATCCACCAATATCAGTAAATATGTAAAATATCTGCAGAAGTAAGTCATCTAAATAATTCCACATTAAAGGAATCTGTAACTAATGAAGAGGTTGCTACTAGCAAACAACTTTATATTCCATTGTTTCATCTACAAATAAAGTGCCTGCTGCCCTTGAAGAATAAATTGCTTATGCTACATTAAAAAATGATAAGCTAGTAATTTTGCAATGGGCAATGGATGGCAAACTGATAATAGGTTAATAGTTACTATGTAACTCCTCCAAAGGAGGACATTTATAGGACTGCAGCATCCAGTCCTATTAAAGTACAACAATCCATCTGCATACTGTGGGAGTAGAACCCACAGCCTTTTGCATTGAAAGCAAGTATACTACCTGTTGTGCTACTAACAATGCAAGCAGTTTGGCATAAGTAGCATTAAAATTCTCTTTCCCTGAAGCTCTCAGCTCCTTGTAAAATCCACTTGATGAACAACTAAATCTCTCAACTTCACAGCACAAGAAATTTGGAAAAAGCCAAAATTTATTGGGGGGGGGGGCAAAGGCCCAAAACCAGGGACACGTTTTAAATATTGCTTGTATAATCTTAGAAAGTTGCTAAAATAAAGTGTTTTGTGTTACCTTGCGTTTCCTGAAAGATAGGAATACTGAAACCTAAAGAGCTATCATTATTTAATGAATTCAGTTTTCACTGATTTGCCAGAAAAACACAAATTTTAAGAAGAACAGACCAAAAGTATGAGACAAATATTCTGTGAAAATCTGGACAGTGGAGAGCTATGGACTCAACTCCTTGAATCGCAAGTGATGGTATGGGTAGATAATTCAGGCTCTTGTTTGAGCCTGAGTACTAAACTGGGGCATTTTACACGCGTGTACACACACACACACACCCACACACCCACACACACACACACACACACACACACACACACACACACACACACACACACTCCTGCAAATAAAAGAACAAAACTCTCCTTACCAGCATGTCTCTGGAAGCACCAATGGAACAGCGGCAGCATAACCCCTGCTACACAGAGCAATAAGAGAATGAGAGCTAGTTAGTTCATGTGAATCCACATTAGAGTGAAAACTCCACTTCATTAGTTTTTCCCGACAGGTCTTGCAGTGTGTGTGGGGGTCCCGCTCCCCCTGGCTCTATGGTTCTGGCACCCATGACAGTTAGTCTTATCTTATATTTGGAGCCAAAAAGCTGTCATAGGACCATCACATCATGCTCCTGCTGTTCAGGGGATTTAGCAATCTACTAATAAGTCCTAGCCCTTTACTGTCCAATTTATGTTTTATGATCTCAAGGAGTGGGTTGTTAAGGCATTGTGGTCCCTTGGCAAGGTGCTTCTCTACAAAAACAATGTATATTTATGCTGAAGTAATAGCTTCTATGCACTAGGAAGGTGTCTTGCTTTTTAAACATTTGAAAAAAAAGTGTGATTCATTTTATGGTGCTATGTGTAATGCATTTTCTGTCCTGATGGCCAGAAAGATTATTTAGATGTGGGTGAGGCTAGCGCTGAGTTCTACAAGAAGTCTATCACTCATTTGCTTTGTGATGTTAGCTGTAACTCAGGCTAAGATGTGGTCATATGCTTCTGGTGCTTGTAATGAAAGGTCTTTAAATCAGAAGAAGAAGAAGAAACCTACAGAGGAACTGGGCTGGGAAGCAAAAAATGGACTGATTCATTGCTCTCATGTTGAACAACCTGGGTATTCAAATACTACTTTTCTTTTAAGCCCTAGTGTAAATGTATTCTGTCTCTCATTGTGGCACAATGTGAGACACAGCATGCAGATTAGGTAAATGTGCCTCAGTTGCTTAAGTTTTGTTTAATGTATACTAATTTAGTGTAAACAATAACTTAGATCAAGCCCTGAAGATAAAGATTTTTTATTTGGATATTATACCTCAGTGTCAAGTACTTTTGTAGAGATTTTAGCAGAGTACTGAAGCTCAGAATAGGACCACACTCTACCCATTACTTAGTCCAGATACTCCCATGAACAAGTAAGCTATTTGCTTGAGCACTGGATGGTGTGACCACCATGCTGAGCCTCACTATTTAACAGTTTCTTTTGGGCAGAAATGCTGCATAGTCTGCCCTGACTGGTAGTGGCTTACCATTGACTTATTTGGATCAGCTGGCTGAGCTACAAGTATGCTGAGAGGAAGGAAGGTAGAATATACTGTCTGGCAGGGAGGGGTCACCTTTAGTTGCAATGTGGCTGTTGTCTCAGTGAGTGATCAGTTGTTATAAGGTTTACCTCAAGCCAGAGATGGATGGAGAAATTCTTGTCATACTATTTTTCACAAGCAAGTAATATGAACTGGCTGATCAATTGTCTGCATGCTGATAGATTGCATTCTGAGTAGCTGATCAAGTGTCAACATTCGTGCAGAGTAAACCTTCACTGGTACAGTGATGTAGAGATTACACAAGTGATATAAGTACTTGCATAAATAAGATTTCAGACTGCCATACAGCTACACTTTGGAAGCTTGTTATGATGTTTGGCCTGACCCAGACTACCATGATACAACATACTTGCAATTTACTCCTGGATTTGCCCATCTCTGGTGTTGATAACTCAGATTAGTGAATCATTATAGGAAATTGTATTTCTGTAGGATACAGTTACCTGAGGTACTAATGTCTGCTGGTCCATTTACCTGAACTAGGTGATGTTAACACTAACAAAAAAAAAAGATACCAAAATAGGGCAGAAAAACAGACAGGCTATTCTTAATGCAAAGCTCATTCAGAACTGCATTATTTAAGTCTAAAAGTTACCATTTAATGAAACTGTAGTTCAGGGCTGGATCCAGCACTAGACTATCTAGGCAACTGCAGCTGTCAGGGGGACCCAACCACAACATAAGTTAAAAAAAGAAACAGTGGTACTTCCGTATTATCGCAACAAGATTTGCGAGGTGGAGTACTGTGTAATGCTTTCTGGGAAAGTATGTGTGTTTATGGAAGAAGGGCACTGTGAAGTGTGACACAGTATTGGGGCCCATTGTTTGCCATATACGAAGAGAAATAATCTGAAATTTCCTCTTTGCAGGGAGCGCACGTATCCGAATTAGCCACATGACTGCTGCTTCACAATGGCCATCAATGGAACTGTGAGTAGAGGGAACAGGTTCTCAACAACAGAAGTGCTGCCTTTGAAACGCAGTTAAAAGTGCTACTTACTACTCCCTGACAGGCCACTTTTGTTGTCATGATGACTGGCAAGTACAACTGAATGCATTTATTCCTCATAACCTTCCCTTTTTGTAACATCTGACTAAGGACTACAGGCTTTTGGATGCAGTGTAACAGTGTGAATGATCGCTTTACTGATAACAGTCAGCAAATAAAAGGTATGATTTCTTGCCATCACTGCAACTGCTGTGTGTTCATTTGTCTGACTACTTCATTGGATGTATGAACTTTGGCTCCCAATGTAAGTAGTAAGCATTTACCAGGATGTTACACCCAAAAAATAATGGTCATTCATCCTCGCTGTCACAACAAGCAGTACTCATCATGATCGCTGTATTCATTACGTGATGTCGGTAAAGCACGCTATCCAAAAACCTGATTTTACCCCCTTATTTCTCTTCCAAACCCATTAGCAACATACTGGAAGACTTCTTAACAGTGCAGCCAACCCTTTTAAAGTTAACAGACACTATTGAACTGAAGGGCAGCCATGGTGGTGCAGTGGTTAGTGTTGCCACCTCCCAGCAAGAGGTTCTCCAGTTCGATTCTCGGCTAGGGTGCCTTCTGTGCAGAGTCTGCATGTCCTTCCTGTGGTCATGTGTGTTTCCTCCAGATGCTCTGGTTTCCTCCCAAAGACATGCTGTAGGTGGATTGGACACTCTAAATTGGCCCCAGGTGTGAATGTGTGGATGTGTGTTCCTTCTGTGGAAGGTTGAGCACTGGGCTGGCAGCTCTCCACTGCCAATCAGAAGCAGGCAGGTGATCTGCTGTGGTGACCCCTAACTGTGAAAAGCTGGAAGAAGACACTGTTGAACTGAAACATGACCAATTATGCCACCTCGCAAATCTCGTGATAATACATAAGTACTGAAACAGTTTCTTACTTTTGCTTGGCAACTGCTTACTGTCACTTTAAGAAAAAAACAAACAAACAAAAAAAAACATAAAAAAAGAGTTTTCCTGCAACCGTTTACTGTCACTTTAAGAATTAAAAAAAAAGTTTCCTGCTTTTACCATGTCCCATGTCCTGCTGCTTCCTGCTTTCAGATGTTCAGAAGTGGATTAATATTTTCTTTTGTTAGACTCCATTTCTCTCTTGGGTTAACAATCTTCCCTGGGAGCCTAGATCTTTCAGAAGATATTGGCTTGCTTGGGATTTTAAATCAAACACTTTTTCTATCAGTCATATCTGACACTTGTAATATTAGAACATGAGTTCAGTGGCCAAATTCTTAGATCACAGATTGGTAGCACTATGATGACCTGATTCAGGTCCTGTGCCCCAGCAGGGCACTCAGTTTTGACTTTCTATTTAAAGCTATGCTGTAACTACTCAATGGTGGATAGAGTCATCATTGCATCTGATTTAAGACACTTACAAAGAGGGTTCTAAATATGTTCTCCTGTGATCTCAGACCACTCACTGGTTTATTTATAATGATGAAGAGGAAGATTCTATGTCCCAGATATTGGAGTCTCATAGTATTTTTGCTTAAGAATATTGATTTCATGAAATGTATGTAGATACAGATTATTAAATAAGTGCTTCTAATTCTGGCCTTAGATAGAACCATAATGTGGTTTGTGACATGGTCAGACTTATTTCCAGTGAATTATCATAGCTTATAATGCATATGATTACCACAGGTCTCCAGGAAGTTGAATGCACAACACGACAATTAATAAATGCACTATGATTTATTGAGCGTGTTTGTCTTGTAAATAAGACTTCATCAGACTAAAAGCTAACTAATTATCAGTCAATTAAACACTTGTTAGCAGTCACATGACAATAGAATAATAACCTCTTAAAGGACAATACTATATACTTAAATAAAACGTTTGTCAATAACAAAATACGTCAAGTATTAAAAATATTCTTAAACTCACAAACCTATATGAAAAAAGGACAGTTAGCAAAATGTTATTTACTCCTAAGAGCAATCCATAGCTTATGAAGCTAGTTAACTGGGCTGTACAAGAAGCAATCTTCTATGTGGAAACATGCTGTAATATTGGTTACTAATAAGAAGGGAAAAATTCACATATCTTTCCCTGTCATTGTCTGATACTGGTTTCCAGTGCAGAGTACAGTATGTTTTCTTAGTGTGTTTTATGCTCTGCTTGTTCTCCGCTTATACAGCTTGGCATGCCAAGGCCAGTGTGCCTCCATTTTAAGGAGGCAGGATCAAGATAACATTAAGAACATCCTGGCATAAAAATTTTACCAAAGGTTTACACTGAAAATACATTTATTATGACAGATGGGTTGTTCCTTAATCAAACATAGCTTTTGTTTTTGCCATGGGACTCATCAAACTGAGTATTCCTCTGTAAGATGGAGCTCAGGCGGTTACTTTAATATCTGGACAGGAGTCTTTTTCTTCATCTTTCTACTATTTGTAGACAAGATACAACATAACCATTAGTTGCCTTGGGTGAAGAAGTGAAAGGTAGACTGTAATGAATGAATGACTTACTGCCATTTTTTACATGTGAGCTGTATAAAGCAATTCACGAATGGGCAGGACACTTGGAAGGTTTCAGTGAAGAAAATGGTACCGATTTGTGGACTATCGGGCAGATTATAGATGATATGGCTGATGCTGTCCATTTGATCACATTTCCTTTCCCCTTGACTTCCTCGTGTCATCAGTTGTGGCTGTCACACATCGTAATAATTACAGAAGGAGGTTTAGCTCAGCAGGTAGGAATCTGTCAACATTCATCAGAGCAGTACTTTGCATTTATGGATTTGAAAAAAATCCAATCTTCTTGAACAGACTGAGGATCAAACTGAAGCTCATCCATAACAAGCAGGATTTTTAGTGTCTGACAATGCTACAAATGTAGCGAAACATCAATGGACTGGGGCCTAACTAAAATTCCATGCTTTGCACAGTCTCTTAAGATGGCATTAAAAAACATTTCCTGTCACATTCAAATACTGCTGTTAAATACTATGTTAATTTTAGGTATTTTGTGATTAGTAGGACATTTTTCTCCTCACGGCTGACCATCAGCTGCCACCAGCTCCTCTATTCCTTCTCTTAGTCTGGTGAACCTGCTCTATCCCTCACCAGCATACTTCTCAACTATCCAAATTTTCTCAGAATTTCCAGACTTTTGCCTCATATTTCTGATAAATCAAATAAGATTTAAGTCAATAAATAATGACACGCATTTGAGTTTTAGACTATGTATCCTTTAGAAAACACATGCTAATACAAATCCTGTTATTCTAGTAACTTTTTGAAGTTTAAAAGCGCAATATTTAAAATCAGTCCTTATATTTGAGCCTTTGTCTCCACATTCTTTTATGCTTTGTCCAGATTTATTGCACTAAGAGGTTTAGAGTCAGGCCCACCAGGCTTAACTGGAGCCCATATCTGGAGATGGTGAGGAGACTGATGATGCTGGTGCAACATCGTACTAATGCTGGGGACTGTGCTCTACTCCCACCCTCTAGTGGCAACCTTGTCTGCTCTGTGATCATTGCCCTTGGGAGGTACATGCATGAGTCCATGTATGTGCAACCTCCTAAGAGACTTCCTGCTTATGTAGCATGGAGTGAGCCAGGCTCACACACTGCTTGTTCTAGTGAGTCTAGGCTGCCTCTATCACCCCAGGATGTGTGAGCTGACATTTGCTGTTCATACCATCCTCCCCTTTTGGCCCTCACACACCAATGCCACTAACAGAACACATGTATGTCATCTGGGTCATAATAAAGGCTTTATTCCTATGTGTCACAGAACCATAAATTTATTGTAAAAAATTTAATAAGAGAATGAGCGTTCATCACACCTGATGAGTAAAGAAGTTTCTACATGATGTTCTGCCTGTAATATTAATGGGGTCTACTTTAGATTGACGAAAAGTCAAAATGTCAAACACTCACATGAGCGTAAATGCAGGAAGTCGATGTTTATTTTTTTTGGATCGCAGTACAGTGAGGAACAGAATATTTGTCCTTTGATCACTGTAGTGTGATCTCGGAGTTGGAATATATATTTACTGGGTGGTGTGGGAGGGGTGCAGCCCCCCACAATAGTGATTTTGAATTTCCGCATTCATGCTCATGTGAACATTTGACATATTGATTTTTCATGTATATAATATAGACCCTATTAATGAACGGGTGGAGCAGCAGAAAGCACTTCTTGAGTGTGTAGTGCAGCATGATTAGTATCTCATGGAGTCTGGCTAATATTCTTGAAGCTACTGTAAGGATGTTGGGCTCACATTGATGCTGGTACTGATCTCACTGGTCAAAATTTGTTGAGAGTGACAGAAATGACATCTATGCAGCATGCCTGGGAGGCAAACCATTGAAAATATTTCAGACTAATGATGAAATCATGCATATTGTGTGCTGCCCCTCACAGTGAATTCCTTCAAGTTAAACATTATATGTTGTGCAAGCCTTCAGACTGAAAAATTCACTGATCTAAGCACCCCCAAGATACTTCTGTTCAACAAGTTATAGAATTCCAATGCCCATTAATGTACCCACACCCAGAACTAACATATGCTTTTCATGTTAACTCCATCTTAAGCCAGAAGTTACAGAAGTTAAAAAAAAAACTTGTTCTAAATGCATCTGATTACTCTTCACTTAGGTATTTTTGTCTGATTCAAAAACATACTTTTGGAATATTTTCTTTCTCTCTGCATACTGTTCTTATCCTTATGCACTTCTACCAGATTTACAATATACCAGAAATCATTCTTTAGACATTAACCTTAAGTAGTTTAAGAAGCAATTGCAACTACTGTGGAAGTCATTCTCTGGCATTTGACAAGTCTAACATTTCCTGTGGTATCTGCACTGCACTTAACTATCCTTAATCATTTTGCATTTGATTCTTGAAGGGCCGATGCATATTACATACCATAATATCATAATGGATGGCTAACTATTGTGGTCCAGTGGCTCTGAGGCCCCTCCCCTGGAGTGCTGCGACACAGTGGCTTGGACGATTCTCTCCTGCTGCCTGCCTCACATATAATTTATTGGTGGATGGCTTTACAAAGAGGTAAACAGCTATCCCTCCTGTTGCTTCCTCCAATCTTGATGTCCCTTCCTGTTGCTGCACTATACAGTGTGTTTTATCTGTTGTTCAGCAACAATAGCCTATGCAATGTGCATGGCACCATGGAAATTCAAAAATATAGATAGGAGCAGCTGCATAATGCAGCTTATTGAAGAATCACATCTTCAGAACAACTATTACTCATTGAAATAATTGTAGAATAAGGTGAGATCTTCCATTTTTTTCTGTATATCTCAGCTACCTGGGCAGCTATTAATTCCATCTTTTCCTTTATCTTTTTCTCCATGGATTCTTTTCAGATCACTAATTTGGTCCCCAGTTTAGTTGGCTGCCTACCCACAAGCCCCAGTTGCAATTCCAGTCAGACACGGTGTTACATATTTCTCTCTCTCAGTCTCTCCAACCCCCTCATCTCTTGCCCTACTTGTGTTACTTACAACTCCAAACCTTAGGACTTCTTTCTCTTCTATTTTCTTTCCTGAGGGCTGCTGACGTTTGGCACATCTTTATTTATAAATTAATTCCTAGAGCTCCTCCTACATTCCCCTAGAGATCCGAAATCTTAAACAAACTCTTTGTTTTACTTATGATTCCAGTGGACTATAAACATGGTAGATTCAGATGATTTGAATGATTTTTTTTATTTTACCCAAGTTTTTTAATTTATCGTATAAATGGTTATAAACTACCAGAAGAACTAACCTGCTTGACTTTATGTGGAAATAAGTTTTAATTGGTTTTTGAAAAAGTTTTTGAAATATATTTTTAAAACTGTAGTTTACCAAACTGTGACAATGTCCTAATGAAACCAATTCCCAAGCACACAAGGTCAGCCCCACCATGACATCAGGGGAGGTTCAATAAAACTTCCCTCATACACCCCATGATGTAATGGGAGGTTCCTACCTTGTGCCCACCTACTAAAACCATAATAAAACCCCAAAAGAAACCACTGTTACTCAATCTTCTAAGCAGCACTCATCTTCCAATAAAGGCATTTCTATCTGAACAGGAGCTGAGTACTTGTCATTCTTTTTAACTGAACTGAACAACTACTGATTTACCTCAAAAGGCACCTCTATCTGATGGAGCACTGAAACAAGAAACACCCCAGGGCCTCGAGAAGAAGAAGAGGCTTTCAACACAAGGGATCCCCCCAAAGCATGCCCTCCAATAGCGACAAGTGGATACCAATACACAGATAACCAAACTGCTCACTGTGGCTGTTTCCTACCAACCTTTCTTCTTGAATCTCATCCTTAGTTTTGGTGCCAGGTTTGTTTCATTTTGTCCTGGGGATCTTTGATCTGACTGGCTCCCTCTCATTTTATGTGTTCTCCTGACTGGTACATTGTCACACAGCTCTTGTTCCATTTTCTTGCCTGTTAGTATTTGGTTTCCACCTTGCCAGTATAGCTTTGTTTACTACTTTCCTACTTTGGCTGTCAGTGTTGGTTAACTATATACCAGCTTTATAATTTTCCAGCTGGGCCTGTTGTGACCACTGGTTTGTTTTTCAAATTGACTTCCTTTTCCAAATTTTTTATCTGTGAGTCCAAATAGCCTCTGATCTTTCAAAGCTCACATCAGTTTTTATATTCCTCTCTAACTTCACCGCTGCTCTGTGATACTCAATTATGGTACTTTTATTTCTTGGAATTTCTCCCTCTTCTTTTTTTTATTTCATTTCTCTGGTATATTTTTATGGCATTGCTTGCCTACCGTCTCAAAAACTTTCATGTTCTCAGCAATTTTTATTGTTTTACCTTCTGTTTAAGTGTATTGTGAATGCTTAAGTTCCCTGGCTTCAACCCCCCCCCCACACTTATTAACCACCCACTTTATGTTTTCACTATGGCGCAAAAGTCTCTTAGCTTTAGAATCCCCCTTCCTTTGTCTCATTATATCCCTTGGTTATTCCTCAGAAGCTCGTTTCACATTCCTAGCATTATGTCTGAGTCATCATGTTTCCACAGTAGTTTGGAAAGCTTTTTATCTGGCCCACCTAATTTCCAAAGGTATCTTCACTAGATCCAAATAAGTCTTAATTCCCTTTACTCATATTTTATCAGACCTGTTATTGAATATAATCCACCTTTTGACATGTATTTTCATAAACATATCACATAACTTGAGAGACCTCAGAGATTCATAACTAAAAAGATCAGTGGCCTCAGAGATCATAGTTTTCAGGAGAGAATGTCAGCCCTTCGTTTGTACTCAATCTCTAATTGACTCTTCCATGGAGATCTATCTCTCGACTTTTGTGTCATGAAGGATCCAACCCTATTTGATTTGCTATTCATTTGCAGAATTAATGGTACATCAAATACTTGGTAAAAGGGACTAAACCTTCATTAGCAGATAAGTAAGACATGTTGGCATGATAGATTCATATCCCAAAATATCCATCACCTCTGGAATAAATTTCCCTTGCATGTCAAGCAAAGTAGCATACTTGCAACCTTTAAGGTAAACCTAGATAATTGTTTGGGCACCCCCAAATTCTCTCCCAGCTGATCCTGTCTTTCCCTCCTTGAGGGTATCCAAAAAAGATGTTCAGTGCTGTAGCCAAAGTCCTACCAAGCAAAAAATACAAAATCCAAGAAAAAGAATGGCAGGACACTGCTGGTATTTCTTCTTGCTTTAATAAAAACATGCAAACTTCCAAAGATGAGCGCTTTCGGGTAACAACCCTTCATCAGATAAAATAAGAACAATCATGTCATTAATTTAAAGTAACATCCGGCCAATGAATAATCAGTAAACCACCCGCCTTTTCTGTGGGGCGGGCCTCAGAGGTACCATATCATTTAGTCCTGGTCTCCTATGAGCCATGAGCTCTAGTATCCATTTAGATTCTAAGGATTCTGTAAGGAGCTTAATGTCCCCCCCTCTGTTATTTTGTCTTACATTAACCACAGCTTTAAAACAAAAAGTATGTGTGGGATTTATTTCTATATGCCTATAAAGGGCATTATGTGAGTCCTTATTCCTTATAGAGGACAAGTGTTGAAGCACCCTAACCTTAAACATCTTATTAGTTTTTCCCACATAGAACCCAGGACACTGTGCACATTCAGCCAAATAGACCAAACTAGTGGTCCTGCATGTGGCCCTGGCCTTAAAATCAAAAACCTTGCCACTAACAGGATGTATAAAGGTGGTTTCCTTATTAATATAAGGGCATGCTTTGCAAAAGCCACACGGAACGCTACCCAACGTATCCTTAAAGGGTTTCATTGTGGTTTGAATTTTTTCACCGCACAATAAATCTTTTAAATTTTTATTTCTCCTATATCCAAAACTGGGTCTCACTCCCACTATGTCCCTTAGCTTACTGTCACTCCTTAAAATGTTCCAATTTCTATTTACTATTTCCCCTATGTCACCAATGTTGCTACTATAGGTAAAAAATAATTTCGGATCCTCAGGTTTACCCAAGGATGTGGGGGGAGTCTTCTCTTCACCTACCATACATCTAAGCCATGGTTTGAAATTATTTTGCCTTTTATGTTTACTACTATTCACCACCTTATTAATTAAACTTTCTTTATAGCCTCTATCATGAAAACAACATCTTAAATCATCTACCTCCTTCTCATATTGGGCAACCTCCAGACATAGTCTGGATGTCCTACCAACCTGGCCCTGAATAATATTGGGAAACATGAAACGAGGATGCATGCTGTCAAAGCTCAGCAAAGTGTTCTTCCAACATACTTTCCTATGTAGACTGGATGAAAAACCTATCTTAGTTTGTGAGATGCATACATCAAGGAAGTCTATTTGCGTGTCTGAATAATTTAAAGTAAATCTAAGGAAAGAAGTGGTAGAATGTAAATAATCAACACATTTCTACAATAGCATAGAGCTTCCTCTCCAAAGAATAAAAATATCATCCACAAAACGGGTGTACATGCAGATGTACCGCATCCATTCCTGATTGTTGAAGATGGTAACCTTTTCCCAATATGAAAGGACCAGGTTGGCGTAAGTATTAGCACAGGGGGTGCCCATGGCTACCCCCTGAGCTTGTCTATTAGTCTGCTTAACGCCCCAAAACACATTGTTTTCCAAAACTATGGTTAGTAAGGTCCTAACCAAGGTTATTTTCCCTTCAACCTCTCCCATATCCCTCAAAACTTCACCTATGGCATGAGTGCCATATTCATTACTAATCACAGTGAAAAGGCTATTAACATCCAACGTCACCATCAGGAGATGTTCCTGTGGTTTTTTACAATTCACTTCCCCCACAGCCTTCAAAAAACCACTCATCTTTTAATATACTGGTCACTCTTTCCACATAAGGTCGGAGGGTGCACTCAAGCAAAATGGAAATGTTCTCCATGACCCATCCTCTGCCCGAAACAATGGGTCGAAGAGGTGGGTCTGTGACGGATTTATGGATCTTAGGCAGAGCCTTAAAAATCGGAATAACAGCCATCTCTATCCATAGAAATTGGAACAAATCATCACTGATTTTCATTTCAAAGTGTAACAGTTTCAAGCATCTATGCACCTTATCAACCAATAGCTTTACATCAAGTGGATTAATCGGAATATAGGTGTTCTTGTCCGATAACAGTTCCTGTATCTTATGTTCATAGAAAACTGTATCTAACACCACCACCGCGCCCCCCTTATCAGCCATTTTTATTACTAAATCTTTATTACAGCTCAAATCTAGTAACGCTTTTTGCTGTGCCTGTGTTAGATTATGGAACCTATGGAATTCCCCTGCCTGAAAATATTTTTGCAGGTCTTGCTCACAACTACTGATAAATAAACTCATGGCTGGAGAAAAAGGTGGCACATAACAACTAGGTTGTTTCAACATGACTCTTCTCTCATTGTTCATCCCAAAAGCACATCTTAAGGCTAAATTTCTACAAAACAACATTAAATCTAAAACAACCTCATTAAAAACACTGGCCCTTCCGGGCACAAAAGTCAAACCTTTGTTTAACACAGAAAGCTCATCATTCGTTAAAACATGTGAAGATAAATTATATACAATACCAGAATTGTTATTAAAAGTCATTCTAGTGTTTTCCTCCTCTTGTCCGGGTCTCTGCCCTCGCTTAAAGACCGTTTCCAAGCCCCTCGTTTTTTGACAGGAGCTGGAAGCATCTCCAAAAAATGTTGTCGGCCTTGTATGCTCTTAGGGCGTGCCCCCATGCCTACACCTCCTGATGTGGACGCATCAGGCATCGCTGGTGAACCACTTATACTCAAATTTGTTGAACCTAGAGTCGCTGTACAAACAGTGCCCTCTGTTTGCACTACAGCTCGTTGATCGTCAATATTCACCACAATAGCCCTACATTCCCCTTCAGGCTCACTGACGATAAGTCCCGTTGTATTACATCCTTGCAATGAGCCAGAACCGCTTACGGCCTCATTACCAGTTTGTACTGCCGGTTGTTCTACGAAACTTCTCCCCTCCTGCTGACGTCGAATCGGCTTCCTGATTGCACCATCGCTCACAGTAGAGTGTTGTCCTCTGTACCTCAGCCAAACGAAGATGTTCCCTTGGATAAAATCTTCGTAATCTCTTTTAAGTTTGTTAATTTTCTGTACACGTAGTTTCTCATCGCTGTCAGAGGGCGTGCAATAAAGTTGTTCCAGACATGTAAAGTGAACAGTTTCTTTAAACTCAGTCTCTAACTTATGTTGTAAATCCTCCACTTCTTTTCTGAGTTTAACTATCTCCGGAGCAAAAAAAACATTTATAATGTCCATATACTCGAAACTGGTTTGAATATTTAAAGATTGCCATTGCGCTAACAATTCTGGATAGCGTTCCCCCTGTGTCAGCATGCACAGGATCCTCATCCCTCGCGGCACAATGCCATACTGCTGACAGGCTTCCAGGTGATAAGTCTGCCATTTCAAACGCTGCAGTCTTCCTGTTTTGAAACTCAAGTCGTGTAACAAATCATCAAAGTTTTTATCAGTAGCAACCGGAACTCCGTTACTTGCCAAGTCCACCTTGTTCACCGTAAACCCCAAATTAAGCAGAGAATTTTCTTGAAAGAAAAAGTCTTTACTGCCTGTTTGAGAGGACTCACCTCTTGTACTCCCCATGCCATGGTCAGCTTCAGGAAGTATTCCAACCATCTTATTTTCCATAGCATGCACAGCACTATAGAACAAAGCACAAACAAATATCCAAAAAAGATGTTCAGTGCTGTAGCCAAAGTCCTACCAAGCAAAAAATACAAAATCCAAGAAAAAGAATGGCAGGACACTGCTGGTATTTCTTCTTGCTTTAATAAAAACGTGCAAACTTCCAAAGATGAGCGCTTTCGGGTAACAACCCTTCATCAGATAAAATAAGAACAATCATGTCATTAATTTAAAGTAACATCCAGCCAATGAATAATCAGTAAACCACCTGCCTTTTCTGTAGGGCGGGCCTCAGAGGTACCATATCATTTAGTCCTGGGCTCCTATGAGCCATGAGCTCTAGTATCCATTTAGATTCTAAGGATTCTGTAAGGAGCTTAATGTCCACCCCTCTGTTATTTTGTCTTACATTAACCACAGCTTTAAAACAAAAAGTATGTGTGGGATTTATTTCTATATGCCTATAAAGGGCATTATGTGAGTCCTTATTCCTTATAGAGGACAAGTGTTGAAGCACCCTAACCTTAAACATCTTATTAGTTTTTCCCACATAGAACCCAGGACACTGTGCACATTCAGCCAAATAGACCAAATTAGTGGTCCTGCATGTGGCCCTGGCCTTAAAATCAAAAACCTTGCCACTAACAGGATGTATAAAGGTGGTTTCCTTATTAATATAAGGGCATGCTTTGCAAAAGCCACATGGAACGCTACCTGACGTAGCCTTAAAGGGTTTCATTGTGGTTTGAATTTTTTCACCGCACAGTAAATCTTTTAAATTTTTATTTCTCCTATATCCAAAACTGGGTCTCACTCCCACTATGTCCCTTAGCTTACTGTCACTCCTTAAAATGTTCCAATTTCTATTTACTATATCCCTTATGTCACCAATGTTGCTACTATAGGTGAAAAATAATTTTGGATTCTCAGGTTTACCCAAGGATGTGGGGGGAGTCTTCTCTTCACCTACCATACATCTAAGCCATGGTTTGAAATTATTTTGCCTTTTATGTTTACTACTATTCACCACCTTATTAATTAAACTTTCTTTATAGCCTCTATCACGAAAACAACATCTTAAATCATCTACCTCCTTCTCATATTGGGCATCCTCTAGACATAGTCTGGATGTCCTACCAACCTGGCCCTGAATAATATTGGGAAACATGAAACGAGGATGCATGCTGTCAAAGCTCAGCAAAGTGTTCTTCCAACACACTTTCCTATGTAAACTGGATGAAAAACCTATCTTAGTTTGTGAGATGCATACATCAAGGAAGTCTATTTGCGTGTCTGAATAATTTAAAGTAAATCTAAGGAAAGAAGTGGTAGAATGTAAATAATCAACAAATTTCTCCAATAGCATAGAGCTTCCTCTCCAAAGAATAAAAATATCATGCACAAAACGGGTGTACATGCAGATGTACCGCATCCATTCCTGATTGTTGAAGATGGTAACCTTTTCCCAATATGAAAGGACCAGGTTGGCGTAAGTATTAGCACAGGGGGTGCCCATGGCTACCCCCTGAGCTTGTCTATAAGTCTGCTTAATGCCCAAAAGCACATTGTTTTCCAAAGCTATGGTTAGTAAGGTCCTAACCAAGGTTATTTTCCCTTCAACCTCTCCCATATCCCTCAAAACTTCACCTATGGCATGAGTGCCATATTCATTACTAATCACAGTGAAAAGGCTATTAACATCCAACGTCACCATCAGGAGATGTTCCTGTGGTTTTTTACAATTCACTTCCCCCACAGCCTTCAAAAAAACCACTCATATCTTTTAATATACTGGTCATTCTTTCCACATAAGGTCGGAGGGTGCACTCAAGCCAAATGGAAATGTTCTCCATGACCCATCCTCTGCCCGAAACAATGGGTCGAAGAGGTGGGTCTGCGACGGATTTATGGATCTTAGGCAGAGCCTTAAAAATCGGAGTAACAGCCATCTCTATCCATAGAAATTGGAACAAATCATCACTGATTTTCATTTCAAAGTGTAACAGTTTCAAGCATCTATGCACCTTATCAACCAATAGCTTTACATCAATTTAGATTTAATGTTGTTTTGTAGAAATTTAGCCTTAAGATGTGCTTTTGGGATGAACAATGAGAGAAGAGTCATGTTGAAACAACCTAGTTGTTATGTGCCACCTTTTTCTCCAGCCATGAGTTTATTTATCAGTAGTTGTGAGCAAGACCTGCAAAAATATTTTCAGGCAGGGGAATTCCCTAGGTTCCATAATCTAACACAGGCACAGCAAAAAGCGTTACTAGATTTGAGCTGTAATAAAGATTTAGTAATAAAAATGGCTGATAAGGGGGGCGCGGTGGTGGTGTTAGATACAGTTTTCTATGAACATAAGATACAAGAACTGTTATCGAACAAGAACACCTATATTCTGATTAATCCACTTGATGTAAAGCTATTTATGAGGCGTTACAATAGTGAGTTCTGTTAACAAAGTTTGCTGCAAATTTGGATATTTTATTACAGGTTAATAAGTGATTACTAGGTTAATGACCTGAAGAGGCCTTTTTCAGCCTAGCCATGTTTTCCCATTTGTAAATGATAAGACAAATCATCCAGGGGCATATAGTTGTGTTTAGGTGGCATAGCATCTACAAGTTGCCTCTGTCCAACAGGTGCATGGATGCCAGTCCAGAGGTAAATTTCCTATTCCCCATCCATTGGTCCAGGTTGTGATTTTTATAGGGTTAATGATGAACTCTGCTTCACACTAATGGGAAGCCTGTTTCAAAGTAAGGTTAGTCTCTAACACACATTCCTGTCCCTACAGTGGTAGAATGACATCTTTGGACCTGGATGCCATACTCCTTAAAGTCAAATAAGTGCCCAGGAATATCAAATATTGTCCAGAATTTCTTAACAATCTGAATGAACTTTAAGACTGCAAGCAAGCAAGCAAGCAATCCTCTACAAGTATTCAAGTCTTGTAATCATTATAGAGATTTCCTGCACTCTGTCTCTGTATCCAAAATATAGAACTCCATACTCTCCTACAAGTATTCATTTCTTATAATCATTATAGAGAATTCTCTATACTCTGTCCATGTATCCATGTTTTGCAAATGAGGTTTAGGTCTTTCAAGCAGGTATTTCCAATGCTGTTAGACTTACAGATGTGCAGCAAGTCCAAGAGTACTTGATCAAATGATGCCATGTAAACATACCTCACTCAAAACCTCTCAGTGCACAAAATCTGGACAAGACCACAAATAATGAGGGACAAAAGGCCCAAAACTAGGGACACATTTAAATATTTCTCTTATAAACATAGAAAGAATAACATGCTTTGCATTAGTGTATATTTTTTGCAGGGTACAAAGTCTGAAATTCAAATGTCACTATTTATTGACTTCAGTCCTCAAAGGTTTGTCAGAAAAATCACAGATTTTATGAGGAATGTACGAAAAATATGAATTAAAAATCTGGACATTCTGAAAAATATGGACAGTTGAGAGGTATGCTTGTAAGCCAGGCATAGATCACCTCTCAGTAGTCTGCAGGAGACTAAGTATAAGGATAAGGCTGTGAGGAGGTCTGCATATTCCATGTGGTTTATACCTTACTTTCCTTTTGTGAGGAACCTCTCTGGGCATTCCGGTTGTTGCATATGCCTTGTAAGGTACATACCGAAGGGAGCATTGTACTCAATGACTGGACTAATGAAGAATGGGTACAATGGGATAATGGCATTTTTGGACATGAACGCCATACCTTTGCTTATAAGCTACATGATATAGAATGATTTTCTTATAACGGCAGGCACATGATGATTAAAGCCCAAGTCACTGTCCACATGTATTCCCAAGTCCCTCACCAATGGTCTAGGAGATATTGTTTATGTGATAATTCCCAGGGATGACTGACTTTCCAAAGGATACTATTATGCATTTTCTGTCATTCAGTTCTAGATGATTGCTTAGGCACCGATTACTAGTTTGTGACAAGTCCTCTTGGAGCATATTAGGTTACTTGGGGGATTCTATAATTGTGCCAAACTTGCAGTTATCCATAAACATGGTCAACCAAAGGCCTTTAACATTAGTTCTGACTTTGAAAATGTAGATGCCAAAAAAGAGTAGCCCCAGCACTGAGCCCTGATGGACTCCACTGGTGACTGGCCTTTTTGTAGAGTTAAGAGTCCCCTATAACTTACTTTGCCCTATCTGAGAACCAGTTGGCTGTACAATGGGTGACAAAGGGGTTTACTCCTAGTTTCATGAGTTTGTCTGCAATGCCTCAATGTGGAATATTGTCACATGCTTTGGCCAGGTCAAGATAGGCAGTGAGTACCATTTACCCCTTGTCCATTGCTTAGGTTACTTTCTCAAAGAAGCCACCAGCTTGCGCATTATTAGGCCAAACTATATTGGATACAGTGTTATTTATAATAGCCATGATATTTTTTCTTTTGTCTTACATATGAGACTAGTCGGACATATGGGTCTGTAATTACCCTTGTCAGTAGATGACCTGTCCTTATGCAGAGAGAGATAACTGTTGCTCTCCTCCAGTCACTAGGCATGAAACCATTTGGAGGCTAAGGTTGGACAATGATCTTGGATGGTTGAATAGCTCATTTTTCATCCTCTTCAGAAGGCATCCTGGGATATTATCGGGAGCCATTGAAGCTGTACTTTTTGCCTTGAAGAGTGCATCAAGGATTTGTTTACTAGTGATAGCTGGGGGAGTTATGGTCAAGGGTATCTCTTGGGAGGTTTCAGGGGGTAGAAAGTGAGCTGAAAATAGAGATAAATATATTAGCCAGTAGATTTGCTACATCCTCCAACTCTGTATATATTGTTCCATTTGCAATTTGTTCAGCACATTGTTGTGTATTATCTTTGAGGTTGTGGACATATCTGAAGAAAGCCTTGTGGCTGTCCTTATCATGCAAGACTATCGCTATTATCTCAGATTTGGCTTTTGCGGACTTGGGAAAACTTAAGTTACTTATTTAGTTTGACGAGGGATTTCTTGTCTTGCAAGCTATTGCACTGTCTAGTTTTTTACATGGATTTTTTGTTTTGTTATATAACTTGTTGATATTGGGAATCCACCAGGGTGGCTTTCTCTTTGAGTTAATCCTATGTTTATTTCAGGTGGGTACATCTACCTCAGTACAGTTAATTATATGATGGCATAGGGTTTCTGTGAGCAATTCTGCATAGGCAGCAGAGTTAACTCAGTTTGAAGGCATGAAATTTTGCAAGGGTATCACTCAGTAATAGAAGGTTTGATTTTGAATATTTCCTAGATTTTTGAGGATTAGCTGGGGGTTACAGGTTTTAGTTTAATTTAAAGGAGTCAGCTTTCTGGTCTGATATGACAAGTGAGGTTGTTACATATGGGTGGGTGCAAAGTTCCCCCATGTTTGTGAGAGTCAGGTCAAGGATATTGGTGACCTTAGTTGGTGTATGAACTAGCTGTTGCAGAACATTTCTATTTACAAAGTCCAGGAATATCTGGGCTTTCATATTGGAAGTTGTGCATGCTTCCCATTTTATTGATGGGTGGTTAACTTTTCCCAGGAATATAGTGATGGCTTCATTGTAGAATGACTCCAGTACATTTAGGTTTACAATATGGGTATCTTGAGTCATAGAGCGGGACCTATAGCCTGCAATGAAATGGTATGGGACTTAGCTTATGGTGAATTAGACATAGAGAAGCTCACGTGAGTCATACTGCTTGACCAGTCTTGAGGTGTGACTGTTTTTGATGACTGTTGAGACATTTCCATATTTTGTCCTTTCCTGTGCAGTAGTTGGTGTAAATGTGTGGAAAGCATTCTGGCACTGCTGTACCAGGGTTCCCTCTGCAGGTTTAAACCATGTCTCCGTAACTACACAGACATTTAGGTTCTGTAGGGTATGGAGTTTTTTTGTTTAGAATCCTGACATTGAGCAGTAATACCTATGGATTATCCTGGGTTGGTTTTGCTATTTTGGAAGGTTTATCTTGTTGGTATTGCCTAAACAAATAGCAGTATGGAGGTGGACAAAGTTTTAGCCAATGTTCAAAATCCTAAAGAGGATAGGTAGAGACCATCCTAGGTGAAGCAGCATGGTCTGCCAACCTTATATGTTTAGAAGCTGATGAACATTGTACCCCCTTTGAATAACAACAAAACCAAGCCATTTGTAAAAGTCAATTATTTTCTGCTCATATTGCAGACTTTTTCTTGGAGAAGGTAGAATACTGCTCAATGCCATGCTCATACCAGCCTGAGACACATAGTCTGAGAACTCCATCATGTCTCTCTTCATATAATCCAGAGAGGTACATCTCAGGTCATTTGCCAACACATGTACACTGACATAGTTGTAGTGGTACATGTTGTTTAATGACCAGCGTGTGTGATCTGGTGGATCCTGGCCCCTGACCGGATTAGTGAATGAAACATTTTGTGTGAATTGTGATGGAATCATAGGTTCATAGGTTCATACTAGGCTATCTGCCCTAGGGCATTTATAAGCCTAGCCAGAGTGTGTTTGGCTTTCGCCACCCATTTTAAATTAATTTTGCTATGCCTGTTTTTGAGGTTAGTATACTGTGCCTCTGTCTAACAGTGACACAGAAGTGATAGCCGGGGTAAACCTACGATCTCCCTTCCACTCATCAAGATTCCTCTTGAAGAGAGTCAATGTGGGACTCTGCCTAACCTGGACTGGGATTTTATTCCAGAGTGAAGGGAGCCTCTGGGTTATGAATCTGTCCCTCCAGCATGTCCTATTTATTTCAGTGCTGAGGTTCAAGTCTCTCGAGTGCATAGCTCGATGGGATTTGGATTTTCTGAGGTGCAGCATGTCCATTAATTCCGGGTTGGACATGGCTTTATACATCAGGCACAGATCGCCTCTGAGCAGGCGGTATGCCACTGAGTAGAGCTGGAGTTTCTTTAACCGGGCAGCATATGGCATCTGTTTGAGCCCTTTGATCCTCTTGGTGAGGTACTTTTGGGGTCTTTTCAGTTGCTGCAGGTGTCTGGTAAGGTACATCCCAAAAGGGGCATTGTACTCAATTATGGGCCTGATGAGGGATGAGTAAAGAGGTACGATGACCTCCCTGATCTAGATGTGAATCCCTTCATGATTAGGTGGGCTATATAAAATGTTTTTCTAACCACTTTGGCCACGTGGTTGTCAAATGAGAGATTGCTATCAACTTGGGTCCCCAGGTCCCTAATGACTTCTTCTGTACTTAATGGATTACCACCTATGTGGTAATTTGTGGGCACTTTGTTTTTGCCAAAGGGGATGACTATACACTTTTTGGCGTTTAGATTGAGGCCATGGCTCTGGCACCAGTTGTCTGTTTCTATGAGGCCCTTTTGGAGGATGCTTGTGTCAGCTGGAGAGTTGATTATGGCGCCCAGTTTGCAGTCATCTGCGAACTTGGTCAGCCACAGTCCTTCCGTGTTGGCCTGTACCGCCGATAAATATATACCGAACAAGAGAGGTCCCAGGACTGAGCCTTGTGGGATGCCACTTGTAACTGGTTTGGAGTCTGACATGGCTCCAGCAATTCTAACCATGTGGGTTCTGTCCTTGAGCCAGTTTGCAACCCATCTAGTGACATAGGGGTTTATATTTAAGCTGGTGAGCTTATCTATAATGCCCGAGTGGGGTATTGTATCGAAGGCTTTTGTGAGGTCCAGGTAGGCTGTGTGGACCACCTTCCCTCGTCAATGGCCTTGGTGACTGTTTCAAAGAAATCGACCAGGTTTAAGAGGCAGGATCTGCCCTTAACAAAGCCAAACTGGGTAGGATCCAGTGTCTGTAGGTCCCCAATATCTTTATTTATGAGGTCCATGATGATCCTTTCCATAGCTTTGCAGACCAAACTAGTCAGGCTTATGGGGCGATAGTTTCCAGGATCCGTTGAGGCACCACCTTTGTGGAGAGGGACCACTGTTGCTGTCGCCACTCTTTGGGTACATATCCTGTAGTAAGGCTAAGATTGAACAGTAGTTTTATGTTTGGATTTAGCTCTTCTTGGAGTTCATGTAGGACGAGCCGGGACACCATCTGGTCCCATTGATGCTGTGTTTTTGCTTTGGAGAGGGCGGCTCTTACCTGAGCATCTGAGATGTCAGGGGCAGCACTCTGTTGGGATAGATATTTGTCCTTTTGGTG
Organism: Protopterus annectens; assembly: GCF_019279795.1. Taxonomy (NCBI): domain Eukaryota; kingdom Metazoa; phylum Chordata; order Ceratodontiformes; family Protopteridae; genus Protopterus; species Protopterus annectens. Next base: position 1,867,918,376 of record NC_056737.1, read on the forward strand.
GGGAGAGGGGAGAAGTTTGCACTGAACCTGTCAGCTAGGATGTTGGCAATGTCTGTGGGCTCGGTGTATTTTTGTCATTTTGGACTTATTCTGAGCAAATCTGGGAATTCCTACCCAGGTTCCTAACATAACTAAAGAAAGCCTTGTGATTATCCTTAGTGTGCTGTGGAATTTTTCTCTCAAGCTGGCCTTAGACGATTTTATGAGTGCCCGTAGTTTTTTGCTAATACTGATCGGAGATGCCTTCCCTTTTTGGGATTTTGCTCTATCATGTAGTAGCTTCCTCCTTCTATTGTATAGTTTGTTTATGGCTGGGGTCCACCAGACAGGACGTCTGCCTTTGGAGGATTGGGTCTTGGTTTTATTTGGGATTGCATGATCCATGCATTCCTGAAGGTGTTCATAGAATGCGTTTATAAAGGATTCTGCGGTCTGGGCCGTATTTTCCACAGGCCCGGGGGCTTTGAAGGATTTCGCCTTGGTTTTGAGGCATGTGAAATTTGCTTTAGAGAAGTTTTCACTGTGGTTTTCTGGGCAGGGGGTGGGGTCGGGATGTGAATATCCAGTGAGATTAGTTTATGGTCTGATCTTACCAGTGAGGGATACACTTCTGGTCTGGAGCATAGTGTCCCCATGTTGGTGATGATCAGGTCCAGTATGTTTTCCCCTCTTGTGGGAGTGGTAACAAGTTGTTCCATAGCATTTGAGTTTATAAATTCTAGGAACCTTTGGGCTAGGGTGTTGGAGCTAGAGTAATGCTCCCAGTCTATGTTTGGGTAGTTGAAGTCGCCCAATATAATGGTGTTTGGAGAGACCTTCATATTTTACAGTATTCTCAGGAAGGCCAAGTGGGGTTCCTGTGTTTGGGAGGGTGGTCTCTAGCAGGCTATAAACTGGAAGGCAGTTTTACCCACAGTTAGTTGCACATGGATAGTCTCTGATGCTTCGTGCTGTGCCACCAACCTGGAGGTGTGGGTATCTTTGTGAATATTGATACTCCCCTCCTTTTGTGGTTCGGTCCAAGTTTTGGGGCCGAAAAGCATGGTATGAGGTATAACCTGGTAGTGCTGGGGTGCTCTCGGGAGCCTTGAACCAGGTTTCTGTTACTGCACAGATATCGATGATCTCTATGCTAAGGAGAGTTTCGAGTGCGTGCATCTTGAGGTTTAGACTTCTGGCGTTGAGTAGCATTACTCTTAGTTTCTTATCCCTTGTGATACCTATGGAGGTGGGTTTGTCTTTTGAGCCTTGCCTAAAAAAGGCACTATGGGGTAGCAAGAGCCTTTGCCAATATCCGAATGCCCAGGGGTGACAGGTGCAAGCCGTCCCTAGCGAAGCATCGTGGCTTGTCGAGCATGTCATCCCAGGCTGACAGGCATTGGATCCCCTTTGAATGACACCAACACTTAAGCCAATTGTTGAAATTGATCATCTTGTCTTCATATTGTGGCATCATTCTTGGTGAGGGTAAGATGCTACTCAAGGTCAGGGTCATACCGGCCTGGGCTACATGCTCAGAGAGCTCCTCTATGTCTCTTTTCATGTAGCCCAGGGAGGTGTGTCTCAGGTCATTCACACCAGCATGGACAATGACTGAGTCATATTTGTACTTGCCTTGGAGTGACCTGAGTGCTTGTGTTATGTGGCGGATCCTAGCGCCCGACAGGCAGCTCACCGTGACCTTCTCCTTGTTCAGCCTGGTGAGCGGGACGTCAGTGTGCCTGACTATAGAGTCACCTATTACAAGTGTATCAGGTGTGTTGTTTAGCCTTAAGGGCTGTGACTGTTCGGCACACTGGCTTTGTGAGCTATGTATTGCACGTGTTTTGTTTTGGGGTAGCGGTTGCTTGGGTGTCTGCTTTGGAGGTCTCTGCTGCTTAGGCAGATTTTTATTTAGAGCCTCCGAGTATGTTTTTGTGTGTTTATGTGTTTGGTTTGTTGTCGTGGTAGGTCTATGTGAGACTGGAATTGTAGTGAGTGTGGTTTCCTTCTCCTCCTGACTGGTTACGCCAGTACTGAGTTGAGAGAGCTTAGCCTCCAGTTTGGCTATATGGTTGCATCTCTCACATGTGTTGGAATTTGTTGGGAGGAGGAGAGGGTTGTCTGTGTACATGAGGCAGTTGTAACATTGCCTCAAGATTCCCAGATTCACCAGCTGGACCGGAGAGGAGATTGACAACTGACCTTTGGACATGCTAGAATAGTATTGGGAATTCCTTTATAATTGAAAAAAGGGCCAATGGGGAACGAGGTACTCAAGGGGAGTTTGTGAGGGTGTAGTGCTTTTAATTTTTTAGAGCTGACTTATATAATTGCTTTAGTGAGCAAGTGCCAGGTAACTTAAATGCAATGTGTTACAGGTAACTTAAATGCAAAAACGACAAACAGTAACTTTCTTTCAAGTGAAACAAGGAAATAAGTACAGTAAGCAATGCAGATATCACTAGGGATCCACAGAAGTTCTAAAAGGCCGCGTTTTAGGTGGAATTAGCGTTTCAGGGAAATAAACAAACAACAAGCATACAAATAAAGCTAGATTCAGCAGGCCTGGATCTAGTCTATGCTACAGCAAACAAGGTGTACCAATTTCAGTAAGAAACAGTTAGAATATGCAGGCACTATAAGCCTCTAACCAGAAATTCCCTGCTCAGAAGGGCAGAGTCCAGCCTCTCCTCCCACAAGAGTGCAGACCGCAATCCTTCTTAACGTAAAATAACTGGCCTGAAGCCCAAGTGCTTAAACCAGAACTAATACACTTTTAGAATAACAGACACTGAGCTCTCAATCAGCAGTTCCCAACTTAGAAGGATGTAAGCTACCTGTCCTGCCACCACAGTGCAGGCCACAAACCTTCCTAATGTAAAACAACTGGTCTGAAGCCCAAGTGCTTAATCCAAAAGACTTAGAAATGATAGCTACACTTTAATCAAGTTACTACCAGCAGTAATAAATACAACTGAATACTTTAAAGAATGCCTGGATTAGTGCTCAAGTTATACAAACAAAGCTAGATTCAGCAGGCCTGGATCTAGTCTATGCTACAGCAAACGAGGTGTACCAATTTCAGTAAGAAGCAGTTCAAATATATAGGCACTATAAGCTTTAACTAGAAATTCCCAGCTCAGAAGGACAGAGTCCAGCCTCTCCTCCCACAAGAGTGCAGAACACAAACCCTCTTAATGTAAAATAACTGGCCTCAAGCCCAAGTGCTTAAACCAGAATTAATACACTTTTAGAATAACAGACACTGAGCCCTCAATCAGCAGTTCCCAACTTAGAAGGATGTAAGCTACCTGTTCTGCCACTACAGTGCAGACCACAAACCTTCCTAATGTAAAACTGGTCTGAAGCCCAGGTGCTTAAACTAAAAGGCTTACAATGAGTTACACCAAGCAGTAATAAATACAATTGAGTACTTTTAAGATGACGCAAAAGCAAAATAAAGTAGGAAAAAACACAAATACAGTAAAAGCAGATAAATTTTTTTTTTTTTTGGAAAGAGAGAAAGGAAAGAGAGAAAAGAGTAGCAGAAACTAAGCTGATTGGCCTTCTCAAATGCTCTCCCTGTACTGGGTAGAATGAGGTAATGACACTAGACTGGGAGGAGGGTCCCAGATCAAATTTACACTAGGGGCGGGCAACTGCAAAGCCACCAACTATAAAAACACTATACCAACAGCGAGGGAGGGTGGGAAACAAATAGCAGAAATGTTACTCCCAGCTGAAAAGCAGCAGTGAGCCTTTAAATGAAAGTTTTAAACAGCTAAAGGAGCCACTAGAAAAAAGAGTTTAACTGCAACAAGTTATCATAAACAAACAACCCAACAGATGCTTAATAAGAGTGGACAATTTCTAGTTAATACCTCACACACAGTGAAACTAGCTAGAAAAAATACACAGTACACAAAGTGCTATAAACAACAAAGAAATAAAGAACAAAATAAACAAAAACAGGATACTTAATGTTATATATTGTAGCTCCGAGTTTGCTGAGTGTCCTTCCTTCGATCAGCTCACTGTAAAATGGTTGAACACTCACAACTGAGCTTCTTAGGTAACAGAAAGTTGAAACCTGAGACAACTTTTAAGAAAGAAATCTCAAAAGAACCAATGAGGTGCTTAGTCTAAGCTGTAGTCCAGGAGACCTCAGTCAGCCAATGACCTCAAACAATTCTCTCTCACTGAAATGCCTGATGGCTTTGGCTAAAACAAGATGTCCCTGAATTATGTGCTCAGACACACAGCCTCCACAAACACTAGGCCCAAATACAAGTATGACTAGGACAGTAGCTTGATGGGGGTTTTATGGGCTTACGAATTGAGACACCATTGACTGACTTGGTATGTGTTGGGCTGGATGCTGCTTTGTTTGAATGTTTGTGAGGTTGTAGAGGAGCCCTATTGTTATAGATATGTCTAGGAGTCCTTTGAGGCTTAGGTAGATTATTTTTAAAGTCTCAGCATGTGTGAGTGGTAGGCTTCTGACAACCTATTTGGTAGTTATAGTGGCTATGTTTTGGAGCTTTGCTTCAGTGACACTGTATAATTACATCTCTTGCACACCGTATCTGATTGTTTAATAACTGTGTGTTGTCAGTAAACATAAGATAACTGCTACATTGTCTCAGGGTGCCCACTTCCACAAGCTGGCTACAGATACATGAGAAAAGAGCTTACACATGGTTTCAGATATTTACCCTATGGATTACTAGAATAAGTTTACTTGGGTCCTATTCAAATGATACTACAATGTTTAAGACAAGATTGTTGGTCCTATACTTCTCTGTACACAAAAAACAGAAATGGGTTAATATAGGGGTTTATGGCAGGTTTTCTCCGGAGATATTTGGCTAAGAAGTATAACCTTATTGAAATCTCACAGAACAATGTTTTCTGTATAAAAATCAGATGCTTGCCCCACACAACCACGTAATCAAGGAATATCAAAGTTTTTTTTTAACAGAGAAAGTTGGATTCTTAGTGCCTGTATGTATACAGGGCACTGTTAACCACCACTGCAGGATAAACAGAGTTCTGTAAATGCAGTGATTTTATACAGGCCCAGAAAATTAGCAAACAAGCAAAACAGCCCACTGTCCAATCACAACATCACACTCTAAAACTTTCCTCTGTGATTCAGAAGCTCAGAGGAGACCAGGCTACTCTCTACAGCCACAAGAATGCAGACCTAACTCTCCCAACTATAAAATCACCAAATGAGGAGACTAAAGTGCAGGAACTCAGCAATTACAACAGCAAAATACCAGCAAATACTTTGAATTAAATGCAAAAGTAAAGAAACACAGTGGATAAATACAGTGAAATACAACAGCATTTACAACAATGAAAAAGTAGAGAAACTTAGTCAACAATGCAGAAATATAATAGCAACAGTTTGAAATAACAGACAGTTATGAAGTCATCAGCATATCATACAAGGCAAGAGAAGGGTAGAATGATGTGCACTTCATTATCACAGAAATTAGAAAGGATGTGTCCGAGTTTGGATCAGTGTGATTTTACTGCTATTGGCCAGAATGGGCTGCACTCTGACTGGCAGCCCATTTTACCTAATACTGGACTTTCATTAGCTAGGTTTTGGCTATTCTTGATTGGTTATTTGTTGATCATATTTGTTATCACAATTGTAAAAGTGGTTGGAGTTAGAATTTCCATTGATTTAAAGCTATAGTATGGCATGCCCCTCCTCAGAGCTAGGTGGTCTTTTCTTTTTGAATATTAGATAAACTATGATGGTTTATTGCAATTTACTTTACAAGTTCACATGATGGATGATGGTACCCACTATTTTTATTGAATAAATTCATTAATCATTTGTGCCACTTCTTGTTTTTCTTTTTTGTATGTATATATGAATGTATCATTGTATTTCTATCTAATCTATATGTATAAAGTCTTTAACACACACACACACACACACACACACACACACACACACACACACACACACACACATATATATATATATATAGATATATATATATGGGTCCCCTATGAAATCCCGAATGCACAGAATCCCGACGCCCAAAATACTGAGAAGAAAAGCCTGAAACCACACATTACCGAAATGTTGAAAGCGCGAAATTCAAAATTTCGAAACTAATACATACATACAGCACACACACAAACATACACACACCCTCCCCCCATAACCAAACAAACCACCCTAAGATAAGCAGGGGGCCTTCGCCCCCTGCACCCCCATGTGGGGGCTGTGGCCCCCACACACCCCCAATTTATTATTCTAACTCCAAGATCACACAAACATATACACAAGGCAAACTCACATCCACACATTACAGTCCCTCACACACACACACACACACACACACACACACACACACACACACACACACACACACACACACACACCCCAGTCACAACACACACTTACACACATTAAAGCTCCTCACAAACACACTTACACACACATACTTACCTGAACTGCAACACCAGTAGCGCTAAGTAAAAATCCCTTAACATCTGGATTTTGAATTTTGCGCTTCTGGTCTTCCAGTAATGTGGGGTTTTGGGCTTTTTGTCTCGGTATTTTGGGTGTCGGGATTCTGTGTGTTCGGGATTTCGTAAGGGACTTATATATATATATATATATATATATATATATATATATATATATATATATATATATATACCTAGAGAGAGAGAGAGAGAGAGATACAAAGGCACCAAACTACAAAACTAGATAAATAGACAAGAGAGATGTAAATACCACTTCCATGACAGTTCTCTGTACAATATAGTAGAGACACATGAACTAAACTAAAATCTATATATAGCAGACACTTAATTTAGAAAAATGCTTGCAAACTATTTTATAGGTTCTTTATTTGGCTAGAAACAGTTAAATTACTTGGTTACAATGTGTAAAGAAGAATTCTGGATAAATGTTATATGGAAAACAGATGTAAGGACATAAATCTGTGTGTGTGTGTGTGTGTGTGTGTGTGTGTGTGTGTGTGTGTGTGTGTGTGTGTGTGTGTATTGGCACCTTTAATAAAATGTACAACTGCATTTCAAAGTTTGTCTTTGCATTGCATATGTGAGTATTTCTCAGTTTTCATTATAGTATGAATGTTATACAATATATATTATTCTATCTTTTTCTTTCTGACTGTTTGCAGACACTTATTGTGAAATTGCATGCAAGTCATGAATACAGAATCTAGTTCATTTCTACTTCCAGATAGAAATTCCGCAACATTAAGGGCATGCAGCATGAACACAGAAAGTTTATTCCATGCCATAGGTAGGATTTATTAATAATCTTTGGTGGTTTAGTGGAAAGTTATGCAATGTCACCAGCTCCATCAAGGACTGTACTGAGTAATACTATTTTCATAACTTAATCTTTTGCACTGGTATCCTAGAGGAGGCTTCAACTATATATATATATATATATATATATCCTTTTTATTGGGCTAATGTTTATTGCTACATGAAAGGGCCTTCTGAAGACCTTCAAAGAAGCAACCCTGTTGTAAGTAACTTCTCTTCTAGACATAGTTAATGCTGATGCATACTGTGTTCACAGGAAACAATAATACTCCCCAACATAGATAGCATTTTAGCATTTCTCCATGTTATGTCACATCTCTCAGCTAGCCAAATCATTTATAAACTAACCATTTAAGTAACTCATTATCAATTTGCCAGCATTATAGTGGGATCTTTGTAGTTGAAAGCCACATATGGTTGAACAGATTTGGCTTTGGTTTCTGCCTGAAATAGTAGATGGAATGGTTCCAGTTAGACAGTTATTGAAAGGACAATGCTGCCAGGATTTGGCCACATCTTGTCTGGGTCCCCTTGGTCCCAGTGATCCCACAGTGTGCAGTTTTAGCACTTCAGTGCCAGGCTGTACCACCTATTTAATGGTGTACAGCTGATCCCTGGACTAATCTAGCCGCTATCTTCTTCAGTCATCCAGAACTGTAGAATACATCTGCAGAGGTGTTATTTGTATACCTTCTTCACTGAGTCACTCTGATGCTGTGGAAATCAGCAGATGATTTACCTGGAAATGGAACACTAGAAACACCTGAATCATACATTACCACAGTTTTCCTTGCATGACCAGCACACATTTTGTACCTTGTGTAAGAACTACATAAAGCCCAGCATAAGGTACTGTAGAAAATTTGTTGAATAAACAAGAGAGTACAAAACTAGCATTTTAACAAGAAGACTGTAAACTAGTTAAAAATGTAAGCAGTATTTACTGTCTCTATTTTATTTATGCATTTTAGCAGTAAGGAGTCTTAAAAGAGATGCAGCGTTTATTCCTTTGATTAAAAACACTACAACATGTAATTTGTTTGTCTGATCTTTATTAATAGTAATTTAAGTTTAGGTCCTAGTTAAAGGATTGTTGTTGTGTCTTTCGGCTTTTCCCAGTTAGGGGTCGCCACAGCGGGAATGATTGGCAGTTGATTTTTACGTACCGAGTTGCCAGCTTTGATGCACAACCTTCAACTAAGGTATGCCCGTTCACGTATGTCTCCACGCAGAAGACGCTCTAGCTGAGAATTGAACCGGACAGCGTCTCACTGTGAGGCGACAGTGCTACCGCAGCACCACCACAGCGGATTAGGTCCTAGTTAAAGGATATGGTTGCATAAAGACAGTAATAATTATCTTTGATGCTGATATTTACTTTGGTAACCATATGAAATGCTGGGAACTGCTACAATGAGTCTTGAAAGACAGAGACTGTATGTCCAGAAAAAAAAAAGACTTACTTGTAAGTCTGAGATGGCCATTTTCCAGAATATTTCCTTTTCTCTGAAGTATAAACCAAAAGAAAGATCTAGCAAGGCTAGACTTCCCACTGTGTGATTCCTTAAACCACTTGTATTAGAGGTAACACAGGACATATGCAAATGATCCTTTAAGGACATCAGGTGTTTCAGCTATATGGCAATTCTGAATGTCCATGACTTTTTTCTTTTTAAGTCTATTTATGGACAATGCATGTTTCAGCCTTCTTATGGTATCAGCAGCACAGCATAAGTGGAATGTTTAGCTAACCTTTAGAAACACAGGGTTATTGTACCCAGCTGATATCCATAACCATTAGGCTGTCTGCAAAATATCCCAACCAACAAACTAAAACAAAGAGTAAAAAGGTCATACAGAAAAACCAATCAGTAAAAACCAAACAAAAGATCTAGCAAGGCTAGACTTTCCAATGTGTGATTCCTTAAACATCTTGTATTAGAGGCAACATGGGCCTGAGTTTGTCCATAAATAGACTTTAAAAGAAAAAATAATGGATATTCAGAATTGCCATATAGCTGAAACACCTGATGTCCTGAAAGGATCATTTGCATATTTCCCATGTTGCCCCTAATACAATAGATTTAAAGAATCACAAATTGGAAAGTCTAGCCTTGCTAGATCTTTCTTTTGTTTTTACTGATTGTTTTTTTCTGTGTGACCTTTTTACTCATTGTTTTAGTTTGTTGGTTGAGATATTTTGCAGGCACCCTAATGGTTATGGATATTACCTGAGTATGACAACTCTGTGTTGCTAAAGGTTAGCCAAACATTTTACTTATGCTGTACTGGTTATGCCATAATAAGGCTGAAACATGCATGCCCACAGCTAGTGGGGTTTTTCTTTATTGGCCTGATTGTGTCCATAAATAGACTTAAAAAGAAAAATGTCATCGGCATTCAGAATTGCCATATAGCTGAAACACCTGATGTCCTTAAAGGGTCATTTGCATGTATCCCATGTTGCCTCCAATATAAGAGGTTTAAGGAATAACACAGTGAAAAGTCTAGCCTTGCTAGATCTTTCTTTTGGATTGTACTGATTGTTTTTACTTTGTAACAACTTTACTCATTGTTTTAGTTTTCTCTGAAGTATGACAATCTTGGAGTTGGTATAAATAACTTCATTGTATGTGGGGGGGGGGGTGACTTGCCTCCTACATCAGGGGGTGCAGGGAGGTTTGCATTTCTGGTCTTTCTTTTTTTTTTTTTTTTTTTTTATTTTGGTCAGCACTTGGCATTACAAGTTCCACTATTTCAATAGGGATCCATTTACTCCACTTGCTCAAAGATGTGGTTGTTTGGGCTTCATAAGTACATCAGTGATCAACACACATCACCTAAGGGTTTCAAAAAATTCTAGATCAATGCATTGCAACATTTCACATTGCAAAACTTTAATACTTATTAAGCTGACAGATTTTCATCCACACTGACTAGTTCTTCTTGCATAGGGTTTACTTAACAAATTGAACACCTTGCGAAGTATTCCTTTGGAAAGTGCTCAAGTATAATTTCAGTCTTCTTTAAAATCTTGAATCATATATAGCTGCTATGCAATTTTTAATCATAAACTATATTCACTAAATTCTGAACACTATTATTCCCAAATAAATATTGAATCTGTAAAAAAAACTTAAACAGATGAGAATGAAAACTGCAAATAAAAACAAAATAAAAATGGTGTAACACTCTCCCCATACAAATAAAGAAGCTGGATAGTTTATAGGCCTTTAAAATGGGCCTTGATAACAGCTTCCTTGAATGCCTATAATAGGTTCAGAGTTTGTATAAGTGGTATTACATTGAACATTGAATATATACCCCCAATACTTGCAGATAATCTTAAACATTTAGAAAAGTTAACCATCAAACCTAATACCCTTTTTTAAGGATGACTTCAGCTACCTGCACATAACTTGTCAAACATGTACTACCAACAACAAATATGCCTAGAAATTTCTGGACTTTGTAAATGCCAACACATTTTACCAAATTATCCCCCTACACACCAGAGATGTTAATCTTTTTGATCTTATCCTTATAAATGTTAATGTCATTTGCACCACCACAGCTGTTACTCCCCCCATAGTCAAATCTGATCATTTTGCTGTGACAATCTCTATCTGAAAAACTGAATTATGGTTTCCAATAACTCCTTTGCATTCAGGGATTACTTCATAAACAATTACTTACTATTTTCTGATCTTATTGATAATCACAGATGGCAATATCTCCCCAGCAAACCTAATAACTGAATCTACTGCTTATACTCCTCCGAACTTTACTCTCTCTTGAACAGAAGCATTGAGGTATCTGCACCAGCTTAGCATAAGCATAATGCCAAGTTTACAACTAACCCCCACATGTTGGAGCTACTACATCAACAAACACTAGAAGAAAAAGCTCCTTCATGTTAATAGCATTTCATAGACCCTCAGACAGTTTGCCTCTTATCAATAGTGGTAAGAGCATCTCTCAAGGTCGCCCCTGAAAAAAGGCAAGGGTGACTGTGAACTTAGAATGGCAACTAATTCAAAGGATAACTGTAAGGCTTCCTTCAACTATATTATGGAGGTTAAAAATTATCAGCAATTCAGTACTGAACTTCCTTCTAATAGTATATTATTTAATGACACCAAGGATATCGTGGATGAAGTCTCATCCACCTTCAAACTACCCACCCTTCCTTCTGGTCCCTCTATTTTCCGCTCAAACTTTCCCTCCCAAAGTCAGTTTGGACCATGTCCTTTTAACACTTTTCATAATTAAAAATACCAGTTCCATGAGTCCTGACAGCATTCCTGAATGTCTGCTGAGAAGCTCTAAGTAAACCTAGCAAAAGCTCTACATGAACTATTCAACCTGAGTCTGTCCACTGCTTAAATATCAGAGGTGCAGGTAGCAGCTGTTCTGCTACCCTTACATAAAGGTGACGCCTTGAAAATTACAGGCCTATTAGTCTCGTTTGTATTATTTCAATGGCTATGGAACATTTTGTAGCTGAGCTAACAAGCTATGTTACAGGTGACTTTATATCCATATGTACACATCAGCCTGGTTTTGTGAAACACAGAGCATGCCTGCTGAACCTGGTTGAGTTTTTTTAAAATGGTTACTGATTGAATAGATAAGGTGCATATGTTCACACTGCTTACCTGGACCTTGTCAAGGCCTTCAACACTATCCTCATCAGCATGCATTCCAAGAGCAAACAACATATTCCAGATGGCAATATGTGGTTTGATTTCCTTCAGGGATTCACTCCTACCATGGGTCTTTACCTTTTTGTGTCCAGCCTTGTTTAGATTTCTTCCCCATGGAAATTTAGTTGCTCATCTATATTTTAGCAGGCTTCATTTTTGCCGGAATAAAATCATGATTTATCTGATGTGCTTCAGTAGATGCTGGCAAAAATTTTACTTAGTTGCAGGCACATCACTATGTTTTCAGGGTAATCATTTGCCAGATTCTCAATACTGGTTACAACTCTTAATTAATTTATTTTACATTTTTACATGGTAGGTGATCTAGTCTAAATACCCTTTTTAGGTACAACCTGGGAAATAGAACACTATATGCACAACACCACAATTGCAAGGAGAACTCAGTTTTAGCTGTTGTCAACATTTTTTAGGGCTGACCAGAACCTCTGCTGTATAATCATTGTCCACACATATTCATATTTTATTGCCCAATAGTAAGAAAAAAATGCCTATATAGCACCCAAAATGTACTTAGTATAGGAGTTGAACGATCCTACTATTGATCTTGTCCCGTCTTCATTCACTTGCTGTAGCATATTCGGTGCTATTTGTGAACTTTCTGTCCTGGGTTACTGCACAATTCTGGTGTCAAAATAAATCAATTTTTTTCAGAATTCTTGCACATTCAGATCTTCAACAATGGTCCATCCAAATACAGACTAGCTTATCAGTTCTAATCCTTCTAGTGTCCATTTTTTTTAATCTGGTTGTTTTACTAAATCTATACGACTGTTCTCTCTGACACATCTGCTTCTGGTCCTGTTCACATATGTGTTGCTTGAGCTCCAGCTGTTGAGCTTAAAGGTTCTGCAATGTTCTATGCAGTTTTCCAATTTTGGTCCAAAAGGGAAGTGCTAAGTGCTTCAGCTCGTATATTACAATTTGGAGCACAGCCACCACTGCTATCTCTGAAGTGCCCATTTGAGCCCCTTCTGCCATGTCTTGTCACTTCAATGGCCAGACACATTTCTTTGTTCTCAATCACGTCTGTCATCTCTTTATTAGCTTAGTGACCAACCACTCTTTACTTATAACCCCTTCAGACCACTGTCACTATTTTTGTTTAACATAGTCCCAGGTTTACTACTTCCATAATTTTGTTTTAGGTCAGTCTGTCTGTTTTTATAAATTTCCTTTTTAATAAAATACAACTGTGTTTTTTGTGTAACTTCTGAATCTCTATTCTGCCTCTTAGCACCATTTAACAACTGCTTTTGCTTTTGTCATATGATTCTATCCTCACTTTTATGCTGCAAAACTCAAGTTTTTTTTTGCTGTTCAGACTCCTTGAAGTGCTCATCAGCTGTCATGCCTCAGGCAGACAGAAAAGAAGTCTCTAAGTTATTATTCTTATGTACAACAAAACTCAAAGATAAGAATTTACATATAATTTTACCTTCATGTAATTTCATACTTCTTTTCTTCGTTATTATCAATGTATTATTGTACTCAGTTTGACAAAACACCCTCCATATGGCAATATGCTAGGCAGTGGGAGGGGCCAGTGCTAAATGCCCGCTGCTGTCATATAATGGTCTTGGATCATTGCTTTATGCCCTACTCTACTGTCTGTGTGGGGACTGACAAGAACAGCATAATGTGGGTACATGTTTCAGCACTGATGAAGACCAGCTGGAATGAGAACATTTATTAGTAGGCTGTAGGGCTTCCAGCATTTCCTAGTACGTTATGCTAACACAACAACATCCAGCAAGTGCCACACATACTAGAACGGGTGGACTGACAAAAGTCTCTCATTCCTACCCATACCTCAGATAGTTTCTAGATCTACCAATCAAATCTAGGTTTTGTGCATCATAGTCAAAGCTTCATCTGTCAGTGCCACAAATAATACATTTTTTTCATTCATTGAGAAATCTACTCCAGATTCAGAATGGCTGTTCAAACTGTCAGAAGGTATGCCTGTGTATCTAAGTGTTTATGTGTGATTGTTTAATGCTAATCAGAAATTATCTGCTGAAATACAATGCTCTGGTCCATAAGAGTGGCCAGGAGACAAATACTAGCAGACATACACAGACAGAAATGCAGACATACAGACATACAGATGCACACACATACACACACACACACACACACACACACACACACACACAAAACACACACACACACACACACACACACGCGTGCATGCACACACACTGTGAAGAAATTAGACACTGTCATCTGTGCTAGCGTGTTTGGCTGATGTTTTATACATAGTTTTAGATTACCTATGTATCATATGCATGATTAGCTATGATATTGTAAATAGGTTCTTACATATTGATTAATACTTTGTACAGGATGCTTAAAAAAATTGAACAATGTTCTGTTACATGTCTAACTGGGCATGTTTGTGCAGGAGATTCTAAATGCAGACTGTCAGAATCAGCTGATCAACAGATGATGTCATCAGAATGTGTTCAGATTCTCTGTGTTTACATTCAGAGACTGAAAGACAGAATGGAACTTTAATAAACAACTTTTTGTTGATTTTTCAAAGAATGGAATTAAAAGAATGGAAGGAAAATAAGAAATGGAACAGTTGAGACAGTTAACCTAGTTCATAAAAGAGCCTGCTGAAGACAGTTGAGTTCAGCTGAGTTGAGTTCAGTTCACAGTTGTACTGAGCAGTGCTTGCCCAAAGGACTCACCAAGAACTGTAAGCTTGCCTTTGCTCTACTGTAATATTTAGTTTAGTTCAGGGACAGTGTTCTTCATTTAGCTAGGAAATTATAGCCAATTATCCTTCATAATTAATTTAATTTTCCTGGTGACTAAATTCTGTTTATTGAAATTACTGTTTTACATTTTTATCATTTTGCTCTTTATAAAATATTTTTATCCTACATTGTGGCTGGTCAATCAGTATATTCTTTAGTGATTTGAGAGTACATATACCTGCTTTGATAATTCCCAGGCCATGCCGAGAGCATGGCTGCTTTAGGTCATTTGCTACCATTTACTTTGATACCTAATTTTAATAATTGGACACCCCTTTAAAAGGGCATGTAGAAGCTTTGATTGGTGGCAGCCCATTACCATGTTATTTTGTGGAAGGGGCACAGCTGGAAATCTGTGTCAGGCTTTCCCAGAAGTGTTTGGAATTGTGAAATTTAATTTATTTAAGTGTGAGTGTATCAGAGGTCTTAAACTGGGACACATTGTTCTGAAGTGTGCAATAAGGAGTTATATTTGGGGTGGACAGAAGCATATAGTCCATTCACAGGGTATAGAGTATGTTCCTGTTGTGTTCTTAGGGGAAAATTGTGAAATATCATCACTCTTGTTTCAGTAATGGTCTCACACTGGAGTCAGTAGTGAGGATTGATGTTTCTTAGTTACTGACCCAGGATAGTAAAGAGGATGTCACATATTGGTGGAATTTTGGTGGGATATTGACAGGACATCACACATACATGCACACACACACACACACACACACACACACACACACACACACACACACACACACACACACACACATACACACATACATATAGACACAGATACACACACACACACACACACACACACACACACACACACACACACACACACACACACACACACACACACACACACACACACACACACACTCAACTCATGGATTATACCAGAAAAATAATGAATTATGTATGCAAAAAAACATGCTAGCTTAAAATGTGCTGCCCATTCTTCATGGCAACTGCTGTTACAATCCTGTTGCTTATGCTAATTCTGTAAATATTTTTTTCCTCTGGGCCATCTCCTGTTGAGTTTTTGGACTGACTCTTTCAGTGAGTTTCTAGGTGGACTTACAGGATCACAGCTCCAGATTGCATTATTTTTGCTGTAAGAAATACAAAAATATGAGTTAAAGAACATAAATAAGATGTGACTAAAATTATCATTGATGCATTTTATTTATCATTTACTTTATGGTTTGTATTATCCCTTTAATTGGTACATAATTATCTTCAGGCTACAGTGTATGCTAAATAATGACTTAGAATTCTGAGTTTTAAAATTGATAAGGAATTCTTTTTGAAGCACAGTGATGTATTCCTTAGTGTAAAAATGGTGGTGTCATTTTTTGGTGAACTAGAAACACCCCAAGGGAATTCTGTCATTGATAGTTACTCAGCAATTTAGACAGATTGTCTTTTTCATCAGTACCACAGAAAACTTGGAGTTACGACCTCCCTCATCAAACAAGAAATATGTCTAGCTGATTCCTGTCAGCAAACACCTAAAGAATAAACTCCATGAGTATAGGAAATGTAGACTTTTTTATAGGCTGTCTCAGTCTCATTAGATAACAGAGTCTGAATTTATTTATTTTATTTTACATTTGATTACCAGGGTGGTACACTGATCACAAGGGACCATTTGCGGGTACTCTGTTATTAGAACCATAGCCGTGTCAATGGAAAATGCCAACTTTTAATACTATCATAGCTGTTTTAAATACTGCCTGCCATTATACAACTACATTCATGCTAATTCAATATCTGGCTTAAATACCTGGGATGAAATAATGCCATGACAATGTGCAGTATTTCCATACTGTAGCTTTTCACAAATGAGACCTGTCCCACCACTGCCCTCACACTGTATCCATAAAACATGGTTCACACAAATCCGCTTTATGTATGAGTAAAACATGCTAGTTAAATTGTAATGTCCATACTTTGTGGCCACTGCTGTTGCAATTCTGTTGTTTAGGCCAGTTCTGCAAACACATTTCACACTGAAGTGGAAATCACTGCATTCTTCATTTGGAGGAACACTTGCCAGATTATTATAGTAACAGTAAATTACATGTCTGCCCTCTGTATGTGATAATGATTACAGTGCTTATAACAAGTGCCCACTCTAGAAGACAATTAACTGTTTGTGAAGAACTTGAACATTTTTCATGATGCCTAAATACATGTAATCAGCTGAATGGTATGTTCCCTTTTAGCATTCTCTGCTGTAAATACTAACACAAACTAAAATGTTCTATATGAAGCCGTCTATAAGTGGCATTAATGTAAAGATCTGTGATATAGGTCTGGGAACATAACTTAGAATGAAACCACAGCTATTAACAAGTCTGACATCTCTAACAGACTATGGTTGAATTACATCACTTTCATTTAAATATTGACTCAGGAAACCAATTAATCTTTCCACTGGTCCCTTGGTTTACATCCATATGCCTAGTTGCCACTACTGGGTTAAGTGCAAAAATATGGAATATCTATTTCAAATATATTTTATTTAAGGATTGTCTGAGAAGCTAGGGATATGGGTTTGAATCCTATCAACTCCCATTTGCATTCTTTCACCCTAAGCAAGCCACATGACTTTCCTGAGCTCCCAAGTCTCCTCTGAAAAATGAATTTGATTTTTTTACTTGGAGTACCCCTATACTGGATTGACAAAAAAAAAAAGTATACTGCTGAGTGTACAAGACTAGAATTTAATAAGTATATAAACCATAAGCCTGATATTGGCTACAAAAATGTTTGGCTCCAAGAACAATTTGGAATGAACTCCTAAAGGTTCTGTAATATTTTCCCAGTTTTTCCTGAATCATATCATCCAAAGTTGCCATGGTTCCTACGTTAGACTTAGTCACCTCTATAAATGAATCAGTAATGTAACTGAACCATACCCTTATCCCCTGCCAAAAAAAAATCAACTGAAGACTTGCAGAAGACCTACATTCTGAAACTATGCTCGCATCATCACCCTTGTCCCACTAGTCACACAATCAGATTACAAAAACATTAAACATTTTAAAATAAATAAATTAAATCTGCCTACCCATCCATTTAATTAAGTCCTATTTACCTGTCTGTACATACTATCGTCTGTACCTGAATGTCTTTTGCCTGTAAGGCTCCATCTGAATCCCTTGATCACTATTTCCTTGCTATCTTAGTGGTTAGAGACAGATCTTGACATTTTGATCACCATTTTCATGGTGAGTTTGTCCTACAGGCTCCTTCATTTTGCAAGAATTTTCCTACAGATGGCAGTCCATTTTGTTTTGTTAGGGGTATTGTTGGGTAGAATTGAAGGACAATCTACTTCTCTACACATTGCTGAGAATGTTACATTTTTCTTTTCTCTCTTTTTTTTTTCTTTTTTTTAGCATGCCTGGCGTAGCATTGACAAGTTCAGACATATTATGAACCTTAGGCAAAAGGGTCAGACATTAGGACAAACCGGTCTAGTTCAACTATTTTAGAAACAGTTGAAATTCCTACTATGCTGTATGTAAGATGTCGTAAGAAAGCAGAAATATACTTGTCTGGAACTGCGCTTTGGTGGCTCTAATAAACTAGAGGACTACTTGAGAGATTCGATCTGCGTCTTCTTTGTCTCATCTGCATTGTCTTCATCTACGTGTTGATTTAGCCTGATTTTGACAGTATCATTGGCCTTCCCACCCAAACACCAGGGGTGGAGGTTTTACTGAGATATTTGCTGAGATTTTTGCTGAGATTTCTGTAGCACCGGCAACTGTGACCACTGGCCCACTGAGAGGAACCACTAACCCACAAGGCTGTCTTGGCATCTGGGGGTTACAACTTTGTTTCCACTATTTTTTCAACTGTTTCCTCTTCAGGGGTTTGACCTCACATTCCAGTAAGGTGGGCTTCCCCCCTGGAAGCCTAGGACTGACCCAACTGGACGTCACCACCTGCTCCTAGTGCTAATGGGGCCTCCCTAGCAAAACAGATGCACTTTTTGAGAAAAAAGATCTGTAACACTGCGGCTCCTCCATGGGTGCCCACATCGCTGCCTCCACGGAGGTATTTCACTTGATACTTTGTAGTCTAAAGGAATACAACTGTACAGCTCTTGAGAAGGTTATCTGGCTGCTAGTTACTAAGTGGACTAGCTTTCTCTTCGTCTTCTTTATTTTCAAACTTCTGCCTAACAACTATTAACTAACCTTAATTCACAAACGTGACAAAATTTATTTCCATTGTGCTTTTAGGTCTCAGGATAATGAGGGGGAGCTTTGCTGACCAGTCATTCCAGCAGGTAATACTCTGGCACTATGTTATTTCTTTTATGGTGGGATATTGAAAAACCACAGCATTTTAGCCTAGGCCCATTAAACACAATTCTGAGGCTGTAAAATGCAAATGCTTCTTCTGGAATAAACTTTGTGTATAACTATAAATGCCCTGCTCATAGTGTTGGCCCTCCTTGTTATGTTTACTGAAATATGTTAGCTAAGTTCATGGATAGTTACAAGTCTAGCCGTCCAGAAGACCATTGTTGAGCCCAGCCCAAATTCCCAGTTCCCCATAACCACTGTCTGGGTCAGTGACTTGTTCAAGGTCACACAGTAGGCAAGTGAGGGCTGAGGGAATCAAACCATGTACCACTACTTGCTATCTGTTGGGTAACTGCACTTTAAAACATCTCTTTTCTAACTGCCCTATGCAGTACTGCTTCTGTCTTTTAACTATCGTTTCTTTGAAAGTGTTTCAATTGCAAACTTTGCTACACTGAACTTAACTTGAGTGTTATTATAGTGAAGCTTATGGCATACTCTGTATATATGAGTCAATGAAAGACTCTCATAGTATCAAAACTCTGAACATCTGTCATACAACTAAAACAGTTTCAATCACAAAGATTCAAAAATACTCTACTTTGAATTACAGAGATTTGAATGAAGGGCAAGATTCTCTACACTCCACACCCCCCCCTGTAAACTATATATAACAACTCTGAGATAGCCCTACAGTGGGAAAAGGGTAATTTCCCTGATCCCCTCTGTACAGCAATCTTGCACTGATAAAAAGCTGGCACATGAGATCAGCTGATCATTTGTACTGGTTTTTTTCTATTCAGAAAGTTGCTGATTCGATGGATTGTAGGGAAGTCATATACATACACACAAATATATATATATATATATATATATATATATATATATATATATATATATGTATGGGTCTACTTCAGCAGACCGAAAGTTCACTTACCTGACTTTCAGATAGCTGAGACAAAAAGGTTGACAACCGCAGAAAACCAATATCTCAGAACACCGACTTCTTACTCCAGGTAAGTAACCGCTTGGCCACCCTGTTGAACTTTGCCCCTTAACATCATGGTAATGCGATCTCAGAGTTGGTATATTTAGTTAGAAGGGATGGTGTGGGGGGGCGAAGCCCCCCACATGGGTGGGTTTACTTTCCTTCGGTTTTACTATTTTTTCAGGATGGCCAAGCAGTTACTTACCTGGAGTGGGAAGTTGGTGTTCCAGAATGTCTGTGTTCTGCTGTTGTCGTCCATTTCGTCTCAGCTATCTGAAAGTCGGGTAAGTGAACTTTTGGTCTACTGAAGTAGATCCATATGTGGATATATATATATATATATATATATATATATATATATATATATATATATATATATATATATAAAAAAATAGAGAGAGAGAGATGTATTTAGTTATGCATTTATTTATGATGCTACATTGAAAGGCTGAATACTCAAATTGTAGAAAAAAACAGAGAATCAGAAAACAATGACTACTAACAGCAAATCACAAACACTGAATAATTTTCTCACATTTAAAAAAAAAACGCTATATCAGTAAACCCCAGCTACAAAACTGAGATAATTTGTCATCTTGATAGTGGTACTGTTAGGGAAAGGGTTTTTAGTAATGTATAGGATTAGGATTAGGGTTAGGGGCAGGAATAGAGTTAGGGATTACCCCTGGTACCACGTTACTGACGTGTGGCAACCCTAACCTTAACCCTAACATGACACCTACACATTGGCCCAGTTTTCAAAAGTAAGGAAAACAGTTTGTGTATATGTGTGTGTGTGTGTGTGTGTGTGTGTGTGTGTGTATGTGTGTGTGTGTGTGTGTGTGTGTGTGTGTGTGTGTGTATATATACATATATATATATATATATATATATATATATATATATATATATATATAATCTACATATAAGCATATAACTATATAGACAAGTATAGTTATAGCTACAGATAGATACATAGATATAGATGTAAATATAGAGATTTCATTAAAGATGGATTGCAAAATAAAAGTAGTCTACTAAAAAAATGACTGCATGCCACTCTGGTAAAACGAAATAGTCAGATTTGAACAAATGAACTGGCTTGTCTGTTTGCAGAGTGTGTGTATGTTTTATTGGGTTGGATGCAAAGATCTTACACACTCCCAATGCATACATTTTTGTCACCTAAATTCTTCAACTTAAAATAATCAGTTTTGAGGTAACAACGTTTTGCATCTTGGAGGAGTAGGAAAAACAATTCCTTGTTCTAAAATGAGTTATCTTATTTTATAGGAAAGGGTCATCTGATCATCTAGTTCAATACAAGCTGTCTAGTTTCCTTGTATTATTTAACTTTATCATGCATCACAATTAAAGGGTTCTTCAGCCCATCTCAACAGATTCAGTGGCATATCATTTTGCATTCTCTCTCTTTTGATACTGGGAAAATATGATGGATGTGATGCTTGGATGCTCTCTTTGCATCTTCTCAAGTTTCAAGTAATTGAAGCTTCAAGTGTACAAAAATGATATTCCAATTAAAAAGTTATAAGAAGTTTTTTTTTTTTTTTGCAGGAAGGTTAAGTCATACTTGTACACCTACTTGGGGGGCTTTGACTCCTGCATCTTTATGCAGGGGCTTTGCCCAACATACTCCATTACTTAAAATATTAACTCAATGGTTGCAGTACCATGGATGAAAGAAACACACACAACACACACACACACACACACACACACACACACACACACACACACACACACACGCGCGCGCACGCACACACACACATGCTCACACATTAGGCCAGTTTCATTAACAGCTACAAGATAGCACACTATTTGGCATTCATTAAGCAGCTCTACATGACGTATAAAGCTGCCAAACAGAGGAAAATGATAGCATAAAGAGCCACAGTGCATGCTAACTAACCAATCCAACATGGCAGAGTTATTCAGGAAGCTAGAAAGCAATCACATACACTCATTGTAGGCTTTTGGCTTATACATCAAAACTCTTTGGAATACAGTATGATTACATTTCGAGAGAAAAAGACAAATTAGGGGTTGCTGCTGATATTGTTCTGTTGTATGTGCCATAGAATTTAAATCAGAGTGCTACTGCTGCTGCATGAGCTCGAGGAAGAAGATGAAGGGTGCTTATATCCTGTTTGACTTATCATGCACTGCATGACACAGAAATTGTAGAGAGATACATACTAGACAGGGAAACACTGGAGGAAATATGCAACCTCTGCTGTCCCCACTTCAGGCCCCAGGGAAATCGTGAAGAATGTATCCTAGTGGAAATAAAGGGGTCACTCATCTTGGTTTATAACTGAAGATGAACAGGTGGGGTAAATCATTTGTATGCTTTATTACACGAAACACATCAGGATGGATAGCAGCAGTGCAAAATGTAAACAAACCGATTAACTGACAGACTATACAGACATGCATGCTTATATCTCACAGCTTACTACAAAATGGCAGTCAGGCTTGCACTTGTTCAGTATTATATACGTGCAAGCCCATGGAAAGCTTCTTAAAGGTATACATGTATTCTGATCTAAATCCTCCCTCTTTAATGAATTGCCCACAATAAAATAACATTTGAAGAAGACAAAGATGGCCGCCATTCTGTAGACACTGCATATCTACAGCTCTCCAGATACTCGGAATAAAAATCAACCCTGAGGTTATACTACAAGATTTTTTGTAATAATCGTTGGATATAACTATTCTACTACAACTAAACATTGCCTGAGAGGTAAAAGAACAGGAGGAAACTAATCAAATTCACAGGATTAGATCTGATTGTCTGCCTGACTCTGAACAGAGTATTAAACAAAGGAACTGTCTGACTTCTGTTTCACAATGTCAAAAGAAGAAAAAAGTATGGAAACAACAACAACAACTAAAACCAAATTATCAGCACTTCAGTTACCAGAAAAAGATTCAACAATCAAAAGGCAGAAGACTATAAAACAACAGGAACTTTTAAAAGCTGGAATGACAAATAAACCGGATCAACTGGCTAACATGGAAGACATTAAAGCTGCTTTGTTGCCCATTCAAGAAGCTTTGAAAGAACTATCAAACCAGGTACTTTCTTTTGGTGCCACATGCAGTCAAATTCTTGAAAGGATGGATAAATCAGAAGCTAGGATATCCGAAAATGAGGACAGAATAACATTGCTTACAAAAAAACAGACATTCATGACATGGATATTCAATCTATGCAAAATAAGATTCTGGACTTGGAGGCAAGATCCAGAAGGAACAACATAATTATTAGAGGAATTCCTGAAACTATCCAATATAATGATTTAATTTCTACCATCATACAAATACTTGAAATATTGTTCAATGACTCTGATATTGCTAAGCAAATAGTTATAGAAAGAGCCCATAGAGCTCTCAGAGAAACACAAGCCTCAAATGTTCCTAGACCGGTTTACGTCAAAATTCTCAACTACCAGGATGTAAATAAAATAATTCTAACTGTTAAAAAGAATGGAGGTTATGTTATGTGGCAAAATAATAGAGTTTCTATGGGACAGGATTTACCATTGCAAATAAGACAAGCCAGACAAGCACTAGCTCCATACTGCAAGTTCCTTATTGAAAAGAACATTAAATTTCAAATGAAATACCCTAACACATTAATTTTCACAGTTGATGGATCCAAATATTCCATCTCTACAAAAAAAGAGGCAAAAGTTACCTTTTTGAAGATTTTTAAATCTCTCCCAACTTCGGAAGCTTAACTAGACCATCCAATCTGTTTACAGCAACGTGGATACTGGGATTCCATGCTTACTATACCTCGAGGCTCCAAAATCCTTTGTTTGTGCATTTTTCTTCACCAGGCCCCTTGGTAAATAATTAACTAGTCTTTTTTTGCAGTTCCAGCTCGTCCACGAAGATTTCACAAACTTTTACAGCTTCTACGAACTGTGTCCCTTCGCGAGGCAACAGGAAGTCCTTTGGATGCTGCTGAGGGTCCGCTTTCGAGGTGGCGCATCCGGAAGTCCGTCTGCATAATGGTTCCCCCTTCACGGACTCGAAGACAAGATTTCATGAGCAGGAAGTAGAAAGATCTCTGTGGAAGAAGGGGAAACTACTGGGATCGTAAAACGAGGCTCCGTGGACTTATAATGTATGTTACAACTTTTATTTCTGTAAAGGGAAATGTGAATTAATTCAGGTAGGATTTAAACTGAACTAATAATGTTTTGGTTAAAATGTGTTATTTAACTGATATGGTAGAAGTAGGATAAATTTATCACAGTTATTCTATTTTCTTAGGTAGTTTGCCTGAATGTGGGTGTGCTAATAATATTGTACTGTACTGTAATATTTATTTTCCCGTCTTTAGGATGTGTTTTAATACTGTAAATGTTTAGATACAAAGGGGTTTTAATGTTGGGATAGTTAGTAGATTAAAATAAGTTATTATATCCTGGCATTTCTAGGAAAATGAAGGTTATTTCTCTGATGTGGTTCTGAATGTTATGGGAACTGTGCTATTTAGGTATCATTTTATATATTCAAGTATAGTACCCAGTAAACATAGTTAATGCTACTTGTATTCACCAATGCTGCTGTCATTACAATGTTAAATAAGTTAGATTAGATAAACAATGTCAGATTTAATGCTTTAACCATAGATTAAACATATAGTGAATTATCTTGAAGTCAATAACATTATTGTTTAATAGGAGTACTGTCATATATCTGTTTAGGTTAGATTTAAATAAGAGAGTTAGATATTCTAGGGTAATATAACCAATTAATAGAACTAATAATATATGTTAACTATTAGAGAGGTAGAATAGTAATTTTGAATGTAATGAAGACCATCTGTGTTAACTAAATAATATGTTCAAGAGCTGTAGATAGTTACCAGTGTTTAGCAGGGAATGTTTTGGTTAGGTTTTGTAGAGTTAGATGTAGTCATTATAGGTTTTTTGCATGTTTTTAGTGTGTTATTTTGTAAGATAAAGAACAGATGTTTAGTAAGGATGTGTACCAATAAAAGTTTATACAATGTAAAAAACCTATGTATGTCCTGGTCCAGGGGAATAGTGGATAGGCACTGGTTAGGGATGGGACGTCAAGATTGCTTCCAGACATTATATACTGTGCTAATACATTTGAATCTAGTATCGTCTTTCAATTTTAAAATATACTTAAAAGTTTTAAAAATCTTAGTATGTGGATAGTAGACTCATGGAATGTTAAAGGGTTCCAGAATTTGAAAAAAAGGAAATTATTTTTTCATTTATTCCTCCAGCGAAAGGCATGTTTTATTTTATTACAATAAACCCATTTGACTAATGATCAATGGACTGTCCTTAAAAATAAGAAATGGATCAGAGAGGTGGTAGCTTCGGAAGGGACAACTAATAGTGCAGGGGTGGCGATTATTATTAAAAGTCAGTACCAAGAGAAAATTCTAGATTTTAAAATGGACAAAGAGGGAAGATGGTGTTATGTGATTCTTGTATCTAAACTATATGATAAACCGGTGATACTTCTTAATATATATGCCCCATGTACCAATCAACAACTTTTTATAACATCACTTTATTTTATCCTGAATCAATATAATAATTACTATATAATAACAGGAGGTGATTGGAACACATACCAAGACCCCAGATTAGATAAATCAAGTTCACATAGGTCCTTTAATAACCAAGCAGTGATAGCACTACAGGAACTTAAAACAGATTTTAAATTATATGATCCATTTAAATACACAAAGAATCAAATGAATGCAAATAACTTTACATTTTATTCAAGTTGTCATAAAATGTGGTCCAGGATCGACTTTTTTCTAATTTCAGACGCACTAATGTTTTTTGATCCCTATATATACATACAAGCTCGACATTTGTCGGATCATTCTAGGATCACATTAACTTTCAATAAGGACACTAGTCATAAGATACGCTTTAGAGGTTATAATTGGACATTAAATCCATATTTATTGAATAAAGAAGATATAATAAAAGAAGTTCAAGAGTCCTTTAACCAACTACTAGCTAATCTTTCTGAACACCGTCATCCATCTGACATAGAATGGGCAACGACCAAAGCACAAATTAGAGGAATTTTTCTCCAAAAGGCTACTTATTACAAGAAATTACAAGTGAGAGACATACAAGAATTGGAAACTAAAATTAAATTACTGGATCAGGATCTAATTGGGAACTATAGTAAACAAACGGAAACGGAGTTATTAAAATGTCAGAAGGACTTTTTTTTACTGCAAAACAGTAAATTATCATTTTATGAACAGAAAATGCTGGTAAAATACACCAATCATATACAGATCCCTTCAAAGGCACTAGCGCGTATTATTAATCAATCGAAAATACCTTCTCAAATCTCTGAAATACACTTTAATAATAAAACATATACCAATACTGAAGACATTATGAAGACATTTGAACTAATATTTCTCAAGTCTACTGTGAACAGCAGGAATTAAATATAAATAAGAGTAATAATGATTTTCTGCAGAAAATTATCTTTCCGAAGATTGGTGATGAGCTTCATATGAACTTAGTTAAACCAATTTCTTCAGAGGAGATAACTGATGCAATTAAGAAGTTGAAGCCATATAAAGCTCCGGGACCGGATGGTTTTACCACGGAATTTTATAAAACCTTTAGTGATATATTGGGGAAAATACTTTCACAGGTATTTAACTATATAACTAATAATAAAATTAATGACCCGCACTTTAATGCTTCGAAAACTATTCTTATACCGAAAGAGAATGCTGATTTACAAAACCCAGATAACTATAGACCTATTTCACTTTTGAATATAGACATGAAAATTATGACATCGATTTTGGCTAATAGATTGAAGAAGGTAATTAACCTGATAATATCAAAGGAACAAGCCGGTTTTATAAATGGCAGACAAACTACAGATAATACGTTATCACTTCATACACTGATTTCTTATGCCACTCACAGGAATTTTAATGCTTATGCATTCATAATTGACGCGCAAAAAGCTTTTGATAGAGTGAACTTAGAATGTTTGTTTGATATTTTAGCATGTTTTAATATACCTCAAGAATTCATTTTAACTTAAAAAAAACTATATAATAATCCCTATACAAATCTAGTTATTAATAGGAATCTCTCAAAAAGAATTCAAATTAAGAATGGTACCCGTCAAGGATGTCCGTTATCTCCTATATTATTCAATCTATATTTAGAACCATTATTTCTACATATCAAACAAAATATTTATCACAATGCTCCATTAATATATGGTACGAAAATTTCCATGGCTGCTTTTGCGGACGATCTAAATAATTACTGCACGACACCTGTTTCAGATATCAAGAAAATATTAAAAGCTGTGGAAGGCTTTGCAAAAATATCGAATTACAAAATAAATTTAAAAAAAACAAGGTATTTCCGTTAAAGACGCCTACACCCTTTTCGCTTTTACCATTGGTAGGTCAGGTAAAATCCGAAGAAAAAATAAAATATTTAGGGGTTGTTTTTTCAACAGATAATAGAGACTTTTATGTAAATAATGTTAAGCTAATTTGGGAGCAGATAGTCTCTGATTTAAAAAGATGGAATAATCTGAAATTATCAATAATGGCAAAGACCTCAATTATTAAAATGAACATACTTCCCAGAATATTATATATCTTTAGAGCTACTCAAGTTCAAATTTCTAGGAAATTCTTCAAACAACTTCATACGGAATAAGGTAAATTTGTATGGGAACCTAGAAAAGTTAGGATATCTTATGATAAACTGATGACTCCGAAAAACAGGGGTGGGTTGGAGCTACCGAATTTTGAAACATATTATTTAATAATAAATGCTAATAGAATTCTAAGAGTAGTTAACTTTGATAGGTCCAATTCTAAATGGGCACCTAAGTGGTTGATTCTGAATCATAAACATGTTGCTGGACTGGGCATCAATTGTAAGGCATTACCTTTTTTAAATAAAGATACCCTTAAAATGTACGCTCTGATGGAACATATCAGAATATATATAATATCAGTACAAAGTCTGTTTAACTCACTAAATTTCTTACAATATATGATGATTTTTCAACCATTTCATAAGAACCCGAATTTGAAAATTGGTAATCAGTTGATAGATCTTAAGAAATTCCCACTTATAAGTGACTTAACCATACTTGATTTATATCCCTTTCTCGGTATCTCAATACATGACATGCTAAGAGAGATGAATCTCCCTAATTCGTATTTAATTATAATGAGACAGTTAAAGGACTTATCAATAAGTTATTTTAGTAATAGAAATCTTAACATTAAAGAAGAAGACTTAAACATTTGCCTAAATTTATGGCAAACTCTAACACAGGACTGTAAATATATAACAGCCTCATATAGTTTGATGAAAGATGTGAAATACAATAACCAAATACTTTTATCCAAATACTGGAAGGAGAAACTGTCAACGACTAAAGATAGTAAAATAGTGAGAGCAATTAACTTAACCTTAAAATCAGTGTCCCTTCAAAAGTTATTATTTACTCAGTTGATGATATTTAATAATGCGTATTACACGCGTCTCACTCTATATAAATTTAATTCAAAAAATTCACCTAAATGCCCATATTGTATAGATCAAACGGCTGACCTTTTACACATGTTCTGGAGTTGTAAATGTATTTTTAGACTCTGGAATTCTTTGAAATTCCAACTACAAAAAATGGGATATCAACAGTCTACACTTTCTTGGGAGTTTATGATTCTTCATATTCCACCAATTAATTTGGATAGATCCCAAAGGATCATACTCATAAACATTTTTTTGTTAATGAAGCTGTACATAGCTACAAATTGGTTGAATCCATCCCAGACTTCATGGGAAAACTTTAAGGGTGTAGCGATAAAACATATCTTAGCACACAAATTACTAATTAATGATCATAAGAAAAGTGTAAATAACACAAAAATATGGGAGCAAATCTTTAATATTGTCTTAGCTTAAGGTTCCAATCCACTTTTCTCCGGGAAGTACAGACTAATTATGGAGTTTACTATAGATAAGCCTTATATTGATACTAGATTTTTATTTTCTTTTTCTGTAATACCTATTTAGAAGTATATATGTATGTATAATGACTCTATGTAACTGTTGGAAGCATTCATGTATATATTGTAAATATGTTGTAGTATTGTATTAACATTTGGAAAAAAATAAAGAATTATTATTGAAAAAAAAAAAAATAACATTTGAAAAAGACATGCCCCGGGATTCATGAAGCTCGGCGCAAGGCCGGCGTAAGGCCTGCGCCAGCGGTGCATGGAATAGCCGGCGCAGTAGCGCCATATACATATTAATGAGAGTGCACCAGAATCACAGACACGTGCGTAGTGTACGTGAGCGAGCCCAGGTAGGATGCGTCTGGAGGCGTGTCTAAGCCGGCATGAGGTGAGCAACCTAATGTGCTGACAGCCACGGTCCGCCCACAATAGTAATGGCAGCAGCCAGGTCCTGTGCAGAATGAAACGCACGTACAGTATGCAACATAGTCCCCGTCCCAAATTAACGGAGAAGCAAATAGAAGCCACGAAGGCATAAGTGTACCCGTCCAAGGAGCAAAGGTTACGCATAAGACCGCGTTCGTCCCGCAATGCACCGTCAGTGTTTACACTCAGAGAAGGTGTACAGCCGCATGTCAGCGTGCCGCACCGACATAGGAGCAGCGACTAAGGTCACCACCTGTCCCACTTTGGTTGTGGCAGTCTCTCCATGGCCAGTTGTGTCCCGAAAAAACGTATTAGAAATGGCTGATGTGCTACGATTGTAGGACACAATGATATCCCGTATTTAATGTAATGGTAGCATGAATTGGTTATTTCTGTAACAGAAATACCTAAATGACACAAGAAACAGAATAAGCAAGCAAATTGCCACAACAATAAGCTTATTATTTAGGCAAACAAGTGAAGTTCTATGCTATATAGTGACCGTTTGTATGTGTCGGCCTGTAAAGTCAGATGTGAGTCCCGGAAATATCCCAGATCGGAAACTGTAAAGGTGGAAACCCCAGTAGCGACATGGCCATGGTCACCAGGGTTACCTGCTGTCCGAATGTGCCATGGACAGTCCCTGATTGGACAGTTGTGTCCCTGCAACAATCGTAAAAAATGGAAAATGACCTCCGATCCCCTGTCAAGAAAATTCACGCAATATACATGTAATAGTAGCATAAAACATATACATCACTATATGAAACACAGACATGGCATAAGAACATAAATAAGGAACCCAAATGCTTACAGAATAAGCATATTATGGCAAACAAGTGAAGTTCTGTCAACTGCACTAGCCGTGGGTATGTGTAGTCCTGCAAATTCCGAAGTTTCCACATAACATGCCCCACTATGGGCATTGGAAAAGGTGCCAACCATAATGGTCACAAGCAGTAGTGACAGTACATAGCCGGGTAGCTGTGCTGACATAACAACAGTAAGGAAGCAAGATACCTCAAACACAGGCAAACATGTGCATAGCAACATATCCCACACCCAGCAACGTCTCTGTTGCATACACTGGATGGTGTATGATGAAGTGTAATATCCAGAATCAGAACCCATGCATTCGGATATACTACACAATAGCATAATTGTACATGTCAGTCCCACCCATGTATACCTCTGCACCCAAACCTGCTAGCATCCGTGTGCAGCTATACAACCACACACAATGTGCATACCTGAA
>NC_056737.1:1868119729-1868287229 GCF_019279795.1 Protopterus annectens
CATGTTCCCTTTCACTGATAATCATGTTCCCCTTTCACTGATAATCATGTTCCCCTTCACTGATAATCATGTTCCCTTTCACTGATAATCATGTTCCCCTTCACTGATAATCATGTTCCCCTTCACTGATAATCATGTTCCTTTCACTGATAATCATGTTCCCTTCACTGATAATCATGTTCCCTTTCACTGATAATCATGTTCCCCTTTCACTGATAATCATGTTCCCTTTCACTGATAATCATGTTCCCCTTTCACTGATAATCATGTTCCCTTTCACTGATAATCATGTTCCCTTTCACTGATAATCATGTTCCCTTCACTGATAATCATGTTCCCCTTCACTGATAATCATGTTTCCCTTTCACTGATAATCATGTTCCCCTTCACTGATAATCATGTTTCCTTTCACTGATAATCATGTTCCTCTTCACTGATAATCATGTTCCCTTTCACTGATAATCATGTTCCCCTTCACTGATAATCATGTTCCCTTTCACTGATAATCATGTTCCCTTCACTGATAATCATGTTCCCTTTCACTGATAATCATGTTCCCCTTCACTGATAATCATGTTCCCTTTCACTGATAATCATGTTCCCCTTCACTGATAATCATGTTCCCTTTCACTGATAATCATGTTCCCTTCACTGATAATCATGTTCCCTTTCACTGATAATCATGTTCCCTTTCACTGATAATCATGTTCCCCTTCACTGATAATCATGTTCCCCTTCACTGATAATCATGTTCCCTTTCACTGATAATCATGTTTCCCTTCACTGATAATCATGTTCCCCTTCACTGATAATCATGTTCCCTTTCACTGATAATCATGTTCCCCTTCACTGATAATCATGTTCCCTTTCACTGATAATCATGTTCCCTTTCACTGATAATCATGTTCCCTTTCACTGATAATCATGTTCCCCTTCACTGATAATCATGTTCCCTTTCACTGATAATCATGTTCCCTTCACTGATAATCATGTTCCTTTCACTGATAATCATGTTCCCCTTCACTGATAATCATGTTCCCTTTCACTGATAATCATGTTCCCCTTCACTGATAATCATGTTCCCCTTCACTGATAATCATGTTCCTTTCACTGATAATCATGTTCCCCTTCACTGATAATCATGTTCCCCTTCACTGATAATCATGTTCCCCTTCACTGATAATCATGTTCCTTTCACTGATAATCATGTTCCCCTTCACTGATAATCATGTTCCTTTCACTGATAATCATGTTCCCCTTCACTGATAATCATGTTCCTTTCACTGATAATCATGTTCCTTTCACTGATAATCATGTTCCCTTTCACTGATAATCATGTTCCTTCACTGATAATCATGTTCCCTTTCACTGATAATCATGTTCCCTTTCACTGATAATCATGTTCCCTTTCACTGATAATCATGTTCCCTTCACTGATAATCATGTTCCCTTTCACTGATAATCATGTTCCCCTTCACTGATAATCATGTTTCCTTCACTGATAATCATGTTCCCCTTCACTGATAATCATGTTTCCCTTCACTGATAATCATGTTCCCTTCACTGATAATCATGTTCCCCTTTCACTGATAATCATGTTCCCTTTCACTGATAATCATGTTCCCTTTCACTGATAATCATGTTCCCTTTCACTGATAATCATGTTCCCTTCACTGATAATCATGTTCCCCTTCACTGATAATCATGTTCCCTTTCACTGATAATCATGTTCCCCTTCACTGATAATCATGTTCCCTTTCACTGATAATCATGTTCCCTTCACTGATAATCATGTTCCCTTCACTGATAATCATGTTCCTTTCACTGATAATCATGTTCCCCTTCACTGATAATCATGTTCCCCTTCACTGATAATCATCATGTTCCCTTCACTGATAATCATGTTTCCCTTTCACTGATAATCATGTTCCCCTTCACTGATAATCATGTTCCCTTTCACTGATAATCATGTTCCTCTTCACTGATAATCATGTTCCCTTTCACTGATAATCATGTTCCCCTTCACTGATAATCATGTTCCCTTTCACTGATAATCATGTTCCCTTTCACTGATAATCATGTTCCCTTCACTGATAATCATGTTCCCTTTCACTGATAATCATGTTCCCTTCACTGATAATCATGTTCCCCTTCACTGATAATCATGTTCCCCTTCACTGATAATCATGTTCCCTTTCACTGATAATCATGTTCCCCTTCACTGATAATCATGTTCCCTTCACTGATAATCATGTTCCCTTTCACTGATAATCATGTTCCCCTTCACTGATAATCATGTTCCTTTCACTGATAATCATGTTCCTTTCACTGATAATCATGTTCCCCTTCACTGATAATCATGTTCCCTTTCACTGATAATCATGTTCCCTTTCACTGATAATCATGTTCCTTCACTGATAATCATGTTCACTTCACTGATAATCATGTTCCTTTTCACTGATAATCATGTTGCCCTTCACTGATAATCATGCTCCTTCACTGATAATCATGTTCCCCTTCACTGATAATCATGTTCCCTTCACTGATAATCATGTTCCCTTTCACTGATAATCATGTTCCTTTCACTGATAATCATGTTCCCTTCACTGATAATCATGTTCCCCTTCACTGATAATCATGTTCCCTTTCACTGATAATCATGTTTCCCTTCACTGATAATCATGTTCCCCTTCACTGATAATCATGTTCCTTTCACTGATAATCATGTTCCCTTTCACTGATAATCATGTTCCCTTCACTGATAATCATGTTCCTTTCACTGATAATCATGTTCCCCTTCACTGATAATCATGTTCCCCTTCACTGATAATCATGTTCCCTTCACTGATAATCATGTTCCCTTTCACTGATAATCATGTTCCCCTTCACTGATAATCATGTTCCTTTTCACTGATAATCATGTTCCCCTTCACTGATAATCATGTTCCTTTCACTGATAATCATGTTCCCCTTCACTGATAATCATGTTCCTTCACTGATAATCATGTTCCCCTTCACTGATAATCATGTTCCCTTTCACTGATAATCATGTTCCCCTTCACTGATAATCATGTTCCCCTTCACTGATAATCATGTTCCCCTTCACTGATAATCATGTTCCCTTTCACTGATAATCATGTTCCCTTCACTGATAATCATGTTCCCCTTCACTGATAATCATGTTCCTTTCACTGATAATCATGTTTCCCTTTCACTGATAATCATGTTCCCCTTCACTGATAATCATGTTCCCCTTTCACTGATAATCATGTTCCCCTTCACTGATAATCATGTTCCCCTTTCACTGATAATCATGTTCCCTTTCACTGATAATCATGTTCCCCTTCACTGATAATCATGTTCCTTTCACTGATAATCATGTTCCCTTTCACTGATAATCATGTTCCCCTTCACTGATAATCATGTTCCCCTTCACTGATAATCATGTTCCTTCACTGATAATCATGTTCCCCTTCACTGATAATCATGTTCCCCTTCACTGATAATCATGTTCCTTTCACTGATAATCATGTTCCCTTTCACTGATAATCATGTTCCCTTTCACTGATAATCATGTTCCTTCACTGATAATCATGTTCCCTTCACTGATAATCATGTTCCCTTTCACTGATAATCATGTTCTCCTTCATTGATAATCATATTCCCCTTTTACTGATAATCATGTTTCCTTTCACTGATAATCATGTTCCCTTCACTGACAATCATGTTCCCCTTCATTGATAATCATGTTCCCCTTTCACTGATAATCATGTTCCTTCACTGATAATCATGTTCCCTTCACTGATAATCATGTTCCCTTTCACTGATAATCATGTTCCCCTTCACTGATAATCATGTTCCCCTTCACTGATAATCATGTTCCTTTCACTGATAATCATGTTCCCCTTCACTGATAATCATGTTCCTTTCACTGATAATCATGTTCCCCTTCACTGATAATCATGTTCCCCTTCACTGATAATCATGTTCCCTTTCACTGATAATCATGTTCCCTTCACTGATAATCATGTTCCCCTTTCACTGATAATCATGTTTCCTTTCACTGATAATCATGTTCCCCTTCACTGATAATCATGTTCCCCTTCACTGATAATCATGTTCCTTTCACTGATAATAATGTTCCCCTTCACTGATAATCATGTTCCCCTTCAATGATAATCATGTTTCTCTTTCACTGATAATCACGTTCCCCTTCACTGATGTTTCTTTCACTGATAATCATCTTCCTCTTTACTGAAAACCATGTTCCCTTTCCCTGTAAATCATGTTCCCCTTCATTGATAATCATGTTCCCTTTCACTGATAATCATGTTCCCCTTCACTGATAATCATGTTCCCTTTCACTGATAATCATGTTCCCCTTCACTGATAATCATGTTCCCTTTCACTGATAATCATGTTCCTTCACTGATAATCATGTTCCCCTTCACTGATAATCATGTTCCCTTTCACTGATAATCATGTTCCCCTTCACTGATAATCATGTTCCCTTTCACTGATAATCATGTTCCCTTCACTGATAATCATGTTCCTTTCACTGATAATCATGTTCCCTTTCACTGATAATCATGTTCCCTTTCACTGATAATCATGTTCCCTTTCACTGATAATCATGTTCCCCTTCACTGATAATCATGTTCCTTTCACTGATAATCATGTTCCCTTTCACTGATAATCATGTTCCCTTTCACTGATAATCATGTTCCCTTTCACTGATAATCATGTTCCTTTCACTGATAATCATGTTCCCCTTCACTGATAATCATGTTCCCTTTCACTGATAATCATGTTCCCCTTCACTGATAATCATGTTCCCTTTCACTGATAATCATGTTCCCTTTCACTGATAATCATGTTCCCTTTCACTGATAATCATGTTCCCTTTCACTGATAATAATGTTCCCTTTCATTGGTAATCATATTCCCTTCACAGATAATCATGTTCCACTTCACTGATAATCATGTTCCCTTTCACTGATAATCATGTTTCCCTTCACTGATAATCATGTTCCCCTTCACTGATAATCATGTTCCCCTTCACTGATAATCATGTTCCCTTTCACTGATAATCATGTTCCTTTCACTGATAATCATGTTCCCCTTCACTGATAATCATGTTCCCTTTCACTGATAATCATGTTCCTTTCACTGATAATCATGTTCCTTTCACTGATAATCATGTTCCCTTCACTGATAATCATGTTCCCTTTCACTGATAATCATGTTCCCCTTCACTGATAATCATGTTCCCCTTCACTGATAATCATGTTCCCCTTCACTGATAATCATGTTCCCCTTCACTGATAATCATGTTCCCCTTTCACTGATAATCATGTTCCCCTTCACTGATAATCATGTTCCTTTTCACTGATAATCATGTTCCCCTTCACTGATAATCATGTTCCCTTTCACTGATAATCATGTTCCCCTTCACTGATAATCATGTTTCCCTTTCACTGATAATCATGTTCCCCTTCACTGATAATCATGTTCCCCTTCACTGATAATCATGTTCCTTTCACTGATAATCATGTTCCCTTTCACTGATAATCATGTTCCCCTTCACTGATAATCATGTTCCCTTTCACTGATAATCATGTTCCCCTTCACTGATAATCATGTTTCCTTTCACTGATAATCATGTTCCCCTTCACTGATAATCATGTTCCCTTTCACTGATAATCATGTTCCCCTTCACTGATAATCATGTTCCCCTTCACTGATAATCATGTTCCCTTTCACTGATAATCATGTTTCCTTCAAGGATGCATCTGCAGTCCTTAGAAATGAGTTGTCCTGTCGTCAGGCAGCCCTTCGGTCGGCCGGATTCCAAAGTCTGGGTCTGGCCTCGGCTGGTGTCGCACTTCACCCGACGTCATAGCTGCAGTTCTTCAGGTATAAAGGCATCAGCGATGCCATCTTCCTCAGTCTTTCTTGCCGC
This sequence comes from Protopterus annectens, assembly GCF_019279795.1. Lineage (NCBI taxonomy): Eukaryota > Metazoa > Chordata > Ceratodontiformes > Protopteridae > Protopterus > Protopterus annectens. The sequence goes on from NC_056737.1 coordinate 1,868,125,692, forward strand.
TAAAGCAGAAGCTGTTTGCAAGTGCCGGTCGGTCAGAACCAGAGATTACTACTACCGAAGACTTCTAAAAAGCTAAGTTCCCCGTTGGGGACTCTTTCTTGCCTCAGCCGATGTCAGAAAAAGTGAATAACTGTTTAACTTGTGGGAAACAAATACCTCATAAAGATTTCCACTCCTACTGCTTACCTTGCTTAGGCCCAGACCACGACGTAGCAGCTTGTCTAGCCTGTGCTTCTTTCAACCGACAGGCGGCTTAGGCGTCGGTCGAATTGCTGAAGAGTTTTTCGGCTCCGCTTTTGCTTACATTATGCCGTCGGATACTCCGACTACGCAAATTTCTAAAAAGTGCAAGGAAAAGGACCGACACTCGCGGTCCGCGGTTCTGAAACCAAGGTTAAGCCAACTGCGAGTGTCTCGGTTTCGGCTGAAACCGAGTCCACGGTTCTTCCTTCGGCCGAAAACTTACCTCTTACCGAGGCCTCATCTAGCTTGGCTGAATCTGCTACTGAAATCCCACCTGCTCTTGCAGGTTCACAGGATTTATCTGACACTATCCCTTTGGATATATCCATCCCTGCACGTGGAGCTGCTAGGCCTCCTGCATCCATGTCGATTAAGGCGTTTGCCAGGGCTAAAGCAGCAAAAACTACCAAAACTGTGCCTGCTAGGACCCCCTCTCACAGGCCTAGCTCTAGTTCACAAATGCTTAGTCTAGCAGAGGATCTCATTTCTTTGATCCGGGGATCCCAACCACATCCAGATAGGACCTCTCACCCACCTCCAGAGAAGAGGACTAGAGTAGAGCCCCCTGAGCCAGTTTCTTCAGATGACTCCTCTGATGATTCAGATAATTCAAACCCTCCAGAGGGCCCCTTTTCTCCTTATGAGGACTCTGATGCAGAAGAGTCCATTCCTTCTGCCTCTCCGCCTGAGGAATTTTCTTTTGGGGAAACCTTGCATGCTATGAGGGAACAATTTCAATGGCAGGGCCAGGATTTTTCAGACTCTAGGAAAAGGCTTAGAACCTTTTTGCATTTGCCACAGCATAGGCCTTTAGCCATTCCTCCAGTACTTACTGTTGTGGATGATGCATTTAATGATGCTTGTACTGCTCCTGATTCTCTACCTCCGCCCTGCTAAGCCCGATAGGTACTACAGGGTTCGGACACACATTATCATTTGTATAAGGCCCCTTTTGCAGATCCCGAAACTATCTCCCAGGGACCCAAGGCTGTAGCAGCTACCTCTGCCAAAACCCCCTCCCTCTGGAAGGGAATCTAGGGCCTTAGAGATGGGGTAAAAAGTTTACACTTCTGCTACTCTTTCAGCTAGGGCCTTGAACTGCCAATTCCACATGATTCAGTATCAGGAATTTATGTTAGACCAGTTAACTAAAAAAAACTAACCTCTGATGAACCATTAGATAAAAAATCTGTACAGGAAATGGTACATAACATTCAGCAGGTCAGTAATCATTCCTTAAAATGCGGCTATGATGCACTGGAGGCTTCCTTTAGATCAGCCATGACTGGCACAGTGATCAGAAGACATGCATGGTTAAAAGAGCAGTCCTTACCAGACCATGTTAAATCAAAGCTCCTAGATGCTCCCATGGATAAGCTCAATTTGTTTGGCTCCCCTGCACAGCAGGTGCTGAAGAAGGTGGAAGAGAAAGCAAAATCTGTCCTGACAGTCAAAGATTTCTTGCAGGTCCAGCCTCCAAGGTTTAGCAGGAACTGGCCTTCCAAGAATTGGTCCTTTCCAGACACCTCCAGAGCTCCGAGGCAGGAATAGGCGCTCAAGAGGCAGGGGTCAATCCAGAGGTGCCTACAGGGGCGTCCAGTGGCAAAATAACAACCAGCGAGGTGCAGCCACAGATCCAGCCACCACCACTTCCACAGGACAATCACAGTGACTTGGCTCTGGCACCTACCAGGGAACAACTAGAAGCACCCTTAGGGAAGCTAGCCTTATTTTCAGTAAATTGACATTACATCACAGGAGACAAATGGATTTTACAGACAATAGACCAAGGTTACAGGTTTCACTTCCATACTCTACCAAGGAAGAGAGGAATGCCAAACCTACCTCCAAATCAGAAGACAGAAGCTCTAGAACAAATAACTCACTTACTAAGGATGAGAGCTGTAGAAAGGGTACCATCTATGGAACAAGGGCGAGGATTTTACTCCAGACTCTTCCTGGTACCAAGAAAAGAAAACCAATGGAAACCTATTCTCGACCTGTCCACTTTAAACACATACCTCATTGTTCCAAAATTCAAAATGCTGACCCTACAGCAGCTTCTTCCCATGCTGGGCAAGGAGTCTTGGCTGGTAACTCTAGATCTCAAGGAGGCATACCTGCACGCCCCCATACGACCAAATTGCAGAAGATACCTCAGATTTCTTGCAGGATCAGAGCATTATCAATTCTCAGCATTGCCCTTTGGCTTATCTACTGCGCCCAGAGTATTCACGAAATGCCTGGCATCAGTAATTGCTCATTGCAGCCTTCAGGGAATTCAAATTTACCCTTACCTGGACGACTGCCTGTTACAAGCGGACAACAAAACAAATTAACAAAGATTTGGAAAGGGTCATTCAATTACTACAAGCCCTGGGATACACAGTCAATATAGAAAAGTCAAGGCTGATACCATCCCAAAGGATAACCTTCTTGGGTGCAGATCTGGACACATCAAAACAAATGGCATTCCTGACAGTAGAAAACAGAGCAACTCCTCTCTACTTCATGGCATTAACAAAGCAGAACCAGCTAACAGCAAGAAAAGTCCTGCAAGCCCTCGGTTACATGGCATCCTGCATAATATTGGTTCCAAATGCCAGACTACATATGAGAAAGTTACAGTGGTACCGAAGGAATTTATGGTCTCAGCACAAGCACAGCCTAGAAACCCAAATTCCAATAATTCCATGCCTGAAGCAAGAATTCCAATGGTGGGCTCAGGCCTGTCAATTAAACAAGGGACTGCCCTTCCACAACACTCAGCCAAGCCAGGCCATCACAACAGACGCCTCAGGCCTCGGTTGGGGGGCACACATGCTGGACAAGTGCATACAAGGCTTATGGACTCAAGACCAGCTGCACCTACACATAAATCAAAAGGAAATGCTGGCAGTAAAACTGGCAATTCAGGCATTCAGACCATTTCTTCAACAGGGTCAACTGCTGATAAGGACGGACAACACCACAGTTATGTGGTACATCAACAAACAGGGAGGCACACATTCATACCCTCTATGCCGGATGGCAATGGACCTCTGGAATGTGGCCCTGAGCTTCAACATTCAGTTACAAGCAATTTTTGTGCCAGGAAAAGAAAATATACTAGCAGACATCCTAAGCAGAACTACCACGGATGCTCATGAATGGATGCTGCATCCGCCCATCTTCAAAACCACTACAGGGAAATGGGGACTACCAGAAATAGACTTATTTGCATCCACACACAACCACCAACTGAAAAAATTCTGCACAAGGACGTACCACCCACTTGCTTGGAAAGTGGACTCCCTATCCTTCAGTTGGAAAAACCTGACAGCATATGCATTCCCACCTCTTCCTTTGATGCACAAGGTGCTATTGAAGATCAAAGAAGACCGTCCAAGGATCATCCTGATAGCTCCAGACTGGTCAAGGCAACATTGGTACCCATTACTGAGGAGCATGTCTCGAGAACAAATATGGCCTCTGCCCCTTGTTCCCCTGCTGTTAACACAGAACAACTTCAAAACCCTACATCCAAACCTGAAAACACTGCAGCTGGCTGCCTGTAGCATTGCATAAGACCAAATAACCCAGATTTATCTCAAAGGGTTAAAGACATTATCTTGGAGGCTCGCAGACCCTCAACAAGAAAAAATTATTCAGCAAAATGGAAAAGATATCTCATTTGGAGTACTGTAAAAGGAGAAAATGTGGCACTGGTAAACATAGCTAACGTCCTGGAATACCTGGCAGAGCTCTTCCACAACGGCATGTCCTATTCTTCCATTAAGATTCATGCATCAGCTACTTCAGCAGAATACAACTTGGATCCTCCAGTCTTCTCACATCCTCTACTCAGGCAGTTTCTGAGAGGAATTAAAAACGCAAAACCACCTAGGAAGCCACCATTGCCAGCATGGGACTTGAACTTTGTGCTAGAAAAGTTGACACTCCCTCCTTTCGAACCAGCAGCAACAGCAGAATTACAGTACTTATCATGGAAAACTGCTTTCCTGCTTGCAATCACTTCAGCAAGAAGGGTATCCGAGCTACAGGCATTAATGGCAGTACAGCCCTTCCTGATCTTCCATCAAGATAGAGTGTCCATGAGAACTAATCCTACTTTTATGCCAAAGGTGGTCTCCAGGGTATCTTTAAATCAAGCTATCCACCTACCTACATTCTTCCCCAACCCACAGAACAGGGGAGAAAGACTGTTGCATACCTTGGATGTACATAGACAATTACGTTACTACCTGGACAGGACCAAGAGCAATAGAAAAACTGACCAGCTACTGGTAGCATATGCAACAGGAATGGAAGGAAAAGCAATTTCAAAACAGACAATCTCTAAGTGGATAGGAAATTGCATTAGATTTTGTTATTCCTACCATGGGAAGGAAACTCCAGAAAACATCAGGCCTCACTCTACAAGGGCTACAGCCACTACCACAGCTTTTTTACGAGGAGTGGCTACCAAGACATTTTAGAGGCTGCTACTTGGAGCTCCGTGCATACATTTGCCAAGCATTATAATTTGCCTTTATACTCCAGATCCGAGCAGGTTTTGCCACTGCTGTTTTGCAGGGATCTTAACTACACCATAATTTTATTTCTCCTCCTCCCCCAGTTTGGCTATGGTATTCTACCCATTTGTAAGGACTGCAGATGCATCCTTGAAGGACATAGTACAGTTTTGTACCTACCATAAATGTAGATGTCCGATAGGCATGCATCTGCAGTCAGGATTACCCACCCTCCTTCCCTTCTGTGGTACTCCTAGGGTATTTGCCCATCTTGTAGCTAGCTGGGGGAATCTATTATGGTGTATTTGTTTGTATATATGTACATACATGCTTATTTTTTGTTTGCTCTCTACTATTTGGAACCATTTGCATTTATCCAAATTTAGCCTTCCTAGAGGGCACCTGGCATCTGGGGCAAGAAACACTGAGGAAGATGGCATCGGCTGATGCCTTTATACCCAAAGAACTGCAGCTATGACGTTGGGTGAAGTGCGACACCAGCCGAGGCCAGACCCAGACTTTGGTATCCGGCCGACCGAAGGGCTGCCTGACGACAGGACAACCCATTTGTAAGGACTGCAGATGCATGCCTATCGGACATCTACATTTATGGTAGGTACAAAACTGTACTTTCTCCTTCATTGATAATCATGTTTCCTTTCACTGATAATCATGTTCCCCTTCACTGACAATCATGTTCCTCTTCACTGATAATGATGTTCTTTTTCACTGATAATCATGTTCCCCTTGACTGATAATCATGATGTCCTTCAAGGATGCATCTGCAGTCATAACAAATGGGTTGTCCTGTCGTCAGGCAGCCCTTCGGTCGGCCGGATTCCAAAGTCTGGGTCTGGCTCGCTGGTGTCGCACTTCACCCGGCCATCTCTCCTGGTTCGGGTATAAAGGCATCAGCCGGCGCCATTTTCCTCAGTCTTTCTTGCCGCGTGGGCGCGAAGCAGAAGCTGTTAGCAAGTGCGGTCGGTCAGATCCAGAGATTACTACTACCGAATACTACTTGAGACTTCTAAAAGCTAAGTACCCCGTTGGGGACTCTTTCTTGCCTCAGCCGATGTCAGAAAAAGTAAATAATTGTTTAACTTGTGGGAAACAAATACCTCATAAGGATTTCCACTCGTACTGCCTACCTTGTTTAGGCCCAGACCACGACGTAGCAGCCTGTTTAGCCTGTGCTTCCTTCAACCGACGAACGCTTAGGCGTCGGTCAGAGTTTGCTGAACAGCTTTTCGGCTCAGATTTTGCGTACATTATGCCGTCGGATCCTCCGACTACTCAAATTGTTAAAAAACGCAAAGAAAAAGACCGTTTCGGCCGAAACCGAGCAAACGGGTCAATCTTTAGCCGAATCCATGACTACTACCGAGGCTCCTGCTACCCTAGTTGAATCGGCCTCTGAAGTTTTGCCTACTAATGTGGTTCCTATTGAATTATCAGACACCATCCCTTTGGATGTCTCTACCCCAGCACGTGCTGCTAGGCCTCCTGCAGCCATGTCTATTAAGGCCTTTGCCAGGGCTAAAGCAGCCAAAACTGCTAATTCAGTGCCTGTTAAGCCCCCCTCACACAGGCCCAGTTCCAGTTCCCAAATGCTTACTCTGGCAGAGGATCTCATCTCTTTAATAAGGGGATCCCAATCTCACCCAGACAGGGCCTCTCAGCCTCCAGAAAAGAGACCTAGAGCAGAGCCCCCAGAGCCAGTGTCCTCTGATGATTCTTCGGATGACTCAGACAATACAGACCATCCAGAGGCTCCTTTTTCTACTTATGAAGATTCCGATGCTGAAGAATCTATTCCATCTGCTTCTCCACCAGAGGAATTTTCCTTTGGGGAAACCTTACATGCCATGAGAGAACAATTCCAATGGCAGGGACAAGATTTCTCAGATTCAAGAAAAAGGCTTAGGACCTTTCTTCACTTACCACAACATAGGCCCTTAGCTATACCTCCAGTTCTGCCTGTTGTGGATGATGCATTTAATGATGTTTGCACTGCTCCTGATACTTTACCTCCAGCCCCTGCCAAACCAGATAGGTTTTACAGGGTACCAGACACTCATCACCACCTATACAAAGCCCCACTTGCAGATCCTGAGACTATCTCCCAGGGGCCTAAGGCAGTAGCTTCGACCTCAGCAAAAAACCCTCTCCCTTCTGAAAGGGAATCCAGGTCCTTAGAGAGATGGGGTAAAAAAGTTTACACCTCCGCTACTCTCTCAGCTAGAGCTTTGAACTGTCAGTTTCATATGATCCAATACCAAGAGTTTATGCTTGATCAGTTAACTAAGAAATTGTCCTCTGATGACTCCTTAGATAAGAAATATGTTTTAGAATTGGTGAATAACATTCAGCAGGTTAGTAACCATTCTTTAAAATGTGGCTATGATGCACTGGAGGCTTCATTTAGATCAGCCATGACTGGCACTGTTATAAGAAGGCATGCATGGTTGAAATAACAGGTCTTGCCGGATCATGTTAAAGCAAAGCTGTTAGATGCTCCTATGGATAAGGCCAGTCTATTTGGTACTCCTGCTCAGCAAGTAATGAAGAAAATGGAAGAGAAGGCAAAATCTGTACAAACAGTTAAGGATTTCTTACAGGTTCAGCCCCCAAGGTTTAGCAGGAACTGGCCTTCCAAAAATTGGTCCTTTCCAGACTCCTCAAAATCTGAGAGAGGCAGGAATAGACGTGCCAGAGGCAGAAATCAATCCAGAGGAGGTGCCTACAGAGGACGCCAGTGGCAAGGCAATAACCAGCGAGGCACAGACACAACCACTGCCACTGCACCAGGACAATCACAGTGACTTGGCTCTGACACCGCCTACCAGGGAACAAATAGCAGCACCCTTAGATGGAAAGTTAGCTTTATTTTCAAAAAATTGGCACTATATCACAAAAGACAAGTGGATTTTGCAGACCATAGACCAAGGCTACAGGTTTCACTTCCACACCTTACCAGTGAAAAGAGGAATGCCAAACCTACCTCCAAATCAAAAAACAGAAGCTCTAAAACAGATAGCTCAATTAACAAAGATGAGAGCTGTGGAAAGAGTACCACTAACAGAACAGGGCAAAGGATTCTACTCCAGACTCTTCCTAGTACCAAGAAAAGAGAAAAGTTGGAGACCTATTCTCGACCTGTCCGTCTTAAACACATTCATCATTGTCCCAAAATTCAAAATTCTGACCCTTCAGCAACTTCTTCCCATGCTGGGCAAGGAGTTTTGGCTGGTAAATCTAGATCTCAAGGAGGCATACCTGCACGTCCCCATATGACCAAATTGCAGAAGATACCTCAGATTTCTTGCAGGATCAGAGCATTATCAATTCTCAGCATTGCCCTTTGGCTTATCTACTGCGCCCAGAGTATTCACAAAATGCCTGGCATCAGTAATCGCTCATTGCAGGCTACAGGGAATCCAAATTTATCCATACCTGGACGACTGCCTGATACAAGCGGACAACAAAAGCAAGCTGACAAAAGACTTACAAAGAGTCATTTGCTTACTACAGGCCCTGGGATACACAGTCAATTTAAAAAAGTCAAGACTGATACCATCCCAAACAAGAACATTCTTGGGTGTGGAATTGGACACAGTAAAACAGATGGCATTCCTAACTGCAGAAAAACAAGAACAACTCCCTCTTTACTTCTTGGCATTAACAAAGCAGAACAAACTAACAGCAAGAAAAGTACTGCAGGCCTTGGGCTTCATGGCATCATGCATAATGCTGGTCCCCCATGCCAGACTGCATATGAGAAAGCTACAGTGGTACCTAAAGAATTTATGGTCTCAACACAGGCACAGCTTAGAAACTGAAATCCCACTAATCCCATGCCTGAAGCAAGAGTTCCTATGGTGGGCTCAAGCATACCAGTCAAACCCAGGCTTGCCTTTCCACAAATTTCAAGCAAGCCAAACCATCACAACGGACGCCTCAGATCTAGGCTGGGGGGCACACATGCTGGACAAATGCATACAAGGATTATGGACTCCAGACCAGCTGCACCTGCACATAAATCAAAAAGAAATGCTGGCAGTAAAACTAGCAATCCAGAATTTCAGACCATTCCTCAAAGAAGGCCAGTTAATGATAAGGACAGACAACACCACAGTCATGTGGTACATCAACAAACAGGGAGGCACTCATTCATACCCCCTATGCAGAATGACCCTGGACCTTTGGAATATGGCTCTGAGCTACAACATCCAGTTACAGGCAATATTTGTACCCGGAAAAGAAAACATCCTAGCAGACATGTTAAGCAGAACTACCTCGATGCTCACGAATGGATGCTACACCGACATCTTCAAGGCCATCACAAAGAAATGGGGAATGCCACAAATAGACCTATTCGCATCCCCACTCAATCACCAGCTCAAGAAATTCTGCTCAAGGACATACCACCCACTAGCATGGAAGGTGGACTCTCTATCCTTCAGTTGGAAAGGCCTGACAGCATATGCATTTCCACCTCTCCCTTTGATGCACAAGGTACTACTGAAAATCAAAGAGGAACATCCAAGGATAATTCTGATAGCTCCAAATTGGCCAAGACAACACTGGTATCCATTGCTGAGGAGCATGTCTCGGGGAGGGAGGGCGTGGACACTACCCTGATGCCTTTGATGTTAACTCAGAACAACTACAACATCATGCATCCAAACCTAAAAACCCTGCAACTGACTGCCTGGAACATCACAACAGCAACTAACCCAGACTTATCCCAAAGGGTGAAAGACATTATCCTTGAAGCCCGCAGACCTTCAACAAGAAGGAACTATGCAGGAAAATGGAAAAGGTTTGTCATTTGGAGTACTGAAAGAGGAAAAGATGTGTCAAAGATAGACATTGCTAACATCCTGGAGTACTTGGCAGAGCTTCTACATACAGGCCTGTCCTATTCCTCCATCAAGATACATGCATCAGCTATTTCTGCAGAATACAGCTTTGATCCCCCTGTCTTCTCACATCCTCTACTCAGGCAGTTCCTCAGAGGAATCAAGAATGTAAAACCTGCTAGGAAACCACCATTACCAGCATGGGACTTGAACTTTGTGCTAGAAAAATTGACACTCCCTCCATTTGAACCAGCAGCAACAGCAGATCTTCAACACCTATCATGGAAAACTGCTTTCCTACTGGCAATTACTTCAGCAAGAAGGGTTTCGGAACTACAGGTCTTAATGGCAGTACAACCCTTCCTAATCTTCCATCAAGATAGAGTGTCCATGAGAACTAATCCTACATTTATGCCTAAGGTGGTATCCAGAGTGTCTCTAAACCAGGCAATCCACCTACCTACCTTCTTTCCCAATCCACAGAACAGGGGGGAAAGACTGCTGCATACCTTGGATGTACATAGACAGTTACGCTACTACCTGGACAGAACCAAAGGTAACAGAAAAACTGACCAGCTTTTAGTAGCCTATGCAACAGGAAGGGAAGGAAAAGCAATTTCCAAACAGACAATCTCTAAATGGATAGGAAATTGCATAAGATTCTGTTACTCCTACCATGGAAAGCAAATTCCACAGAACATAAGACCTCACTCTACAAGGGCTACAGCCACTACCACAGCTTTCTTATGAGGAGTGGCTATCAAGGACATTATTGAGGTGGCTACTTGGACCTCCGTGCATACATTTGCCAAGCATTACAACTTACCTCTATATTCTAGATCCCGAGCAGGGTTTGCCACTGCTGTTTTGCAAGGGATCCTAACTACACCATAATTCTTCTTCCTCCTCCCCCACTTTGGCTATGGTATTCTACCCATTTGTTATGACTGCAGATGAATCCTTGAAGGACATAGTACAGTTTTGTACCTACCATAAATGTAGATGTCCGAACAGGATAGCATCTGCAGTCAGGATTACCCACCCTCCTTCCCCTCTGTGGTACTCCTAGGGTATTTACCCTCCTAATAGCTAGCTAGGGGGGGATCTCTTATGGTGTATTTGTTTGTATATATGTACATACATGCTTATTTTTTGTGTTTGCCTACTATTTTTTTTTTGGAAACATTGGCATTTATCCAAAATTTAGTTTTCCAAGAGGGCAACTGGCATCTGGGGCAAGAAACACTGAGGAAAATGGCGTCGGCTGATGCCTTTATACCCGAAGACCAGGAGAGATGACGTCGGGTGAAGTGCGACACCAGCCGAGGCCAGACCCAGACTTTGGAATCCGGCCGACTGAAGGGCTGCCTGACGACAGGACAACCCATTTGTTATGACTGCAGATGTTATCCTGTTCGGACATCTACATTTATGGTAGGTACAAAACTGTACTTTCTCTTTCATTGGAATCATGTTCCCCTTCACTGATAATCATGTTCCACTTCACTAAAAATCATGTTCCCCTTCACTGATAATCATGTTTCCTTTCACTTATAATCATGTTCCCCTTCACTGATAATAATGTTCCCTTTCATTGGAATCATGTTCCCCTTCACTGATAATCATGTTCTGCTTCACTGATAATCATGTTCCCTTTAGGTGAAAGTCATATTCCCCTTCACTGATAACAATGTTCCCCTTCACTGATAATCATGTTCCTCTTCACTGATAATCATGTTCTTTTTCACTGATAATCATGTTCCCCTTCACTGATAATCATGTTCTCCTTCACGGATAATCATGTTCCCTTTCACTTATAATCATGTTCCCCTTCACTGATAATAATGTTCCCTTTCATTGGAATCATGTTCCCCTTCACTGATAATCATGTTCCACTTCACTAAAAATCATGTTCCCCTTTACTGATAATCATGTTCTCCTTCATTGATAATCATGTTTCCTTTCACTGATAATAATGTTCCCTTTCACTGATAATCATGTTCCACTTCACTAAAAATCATGTTCCCCTTCACTGATAATCATGTTTCCTTTCACTGATAATCATGTTCCCCTTCACTGATAATCATGTTCCCTTTCACTGATAATCATGTTCTCCTTGATTGATAATTATGTTCCCCTTTTACTGATAATTATGTTTCCTTTCACTGATAATCATGTTCCCATTCACTGACAATCATGTTCCCCTTCATTGATAATCATGTTCCCCTTCACTGATAATCATGTTCCCCTTCACTGATAATCATGTTCCCCTTCACTGATAATCAGGTTCCTCTTCACTGATAATCATCCTCCCTTTCGCTAATAATCATGTTCCCCTTCACTGATAATCATGTTGCCCTTCACTGATAACCATGTTCCCTTTCATTGGTTATCATGTTCCCTTCACTGATAATCATGTACCACTTCACTGATAATCATTTTCTCTTTCACTGATAATCATTTTCCCCTTCATTGATAATCATGTTCCCTTTCACTGATAATCATGTTCCCCTTCACTGATAATCATGTTCCCCTTCACTGATAATCATGTTCCTCTTCACTGATAATCATGTTCCCTTTCACTGATAATCATGTTCCCTTTCACTGATAATCATGTTCCCCTTCACTGATAATCATGTTCCCCTTCACTGATAACCATGTTCCCTATCACTTATAATCATGTTCCCCTTCACTGACAATAATGTTCCCTTTCATTGGTAATCATGTTCCCATTCTCTGATAATCATGTTCCACTTCACTAAAAATTGTGTTGCCTTTCACTGATAATCATGTTCCCTTTCACTAATAATCATGTTCCCCTTCACTGATAATCCTGTTCCCTTACACTGAAAATTATGTTCCGCTTCCCTAATAATCATGTTCCCCTTCACTGATAATCATGTTCCTTTCACTGATAATCTGGTGCCCTTCCCTGATAATCATGCTTCCCTTGATTTATAATCAAGTTCCACTTCACTGATAATCATGTTCCTCTTCACTGATAATCATATTCCCCTTCACTGATAATCATGCTCCCTTTCACTGATAATCATGTTCCCTTTCACTGATAATCATGTTCCCTTCACTGATAATCATGTTCCCTTTCACTGATAATCATGTTTCCCTTCACTGATAATCATGTTCCCCTTCACTGATAATCATGTTCCCTTTCACTGATAATCCTGCTCCCCTTTCACTGATAATCATGTTTCCTTTCACTGATAGTCATGTTCCCCTTCACTGATAATCATGTTCCCTTTCATTGATCGTGTTCCCCTTAAGTGATAATTATGTTCCCGCTCACTGATAATCATATTCCTTTTCACTGATAATCATGCTCCCTTTCACTGATAATCATGTTCCCCTTCACTGATAATCATGTTCCCCTTCACTGATAATCATATTCCCTTTCACTGATAGTCATGTTCCCCTTAAGTGATAATCATGTTCCCCTTCACTGATAATCATGTTCCCTTTCACTGATAATCATGTTCCCCTTTCACTGGTAATCATGCTCCCTTTCACTGATAATCATGTTCCTCTTTCACTGATAATCATGTTCCCCTTCATTGATAATCATGTTCCCTTTCACTGATAATCATGTTCCCTTCACTGATAATCATGTTCCCCTTCACTGATAATCATGATGTTCATCATATTACAATGCTGCAGTCATTACACTTGGATTATCCTGCCATCAGGCGGTCCCGCAGTCGGCCAGAGTTCCAAAGTCTTGGTCCGGCGTTGGTTGCTGTCGCTTCTTCCCTGACGTCAGTGCACCAGGGGTATATAAGATGCATCCGATGCCATTTTCTTCAGTCTTTCTTGTTGCGCGGTCCCTGAAGTAAAAGCAGTTCACAAGTGCAGGTCGGCTGACTCCTGAGATTTTCGAAGTCAAATTTCAGATCCGAAGTCTTCAGTAAAGCTAAGTACCCGTTGGGGAAACTTTTTTCTTTCCTCAGACCAATGTCAGAAAAAGTTAATAATTGTATTTCTTGTGGGAAGCAAATACCTCATACGGACTTCCACTCTTACTGTATTCCATGCCTAGGCCCTGATCACGACGTCACTAGTTGTCGGTTTTGTGCTAGATTTAAGAAGCGCACTATAAAACAATGTTTTGATTTTGCTTTGCACTACTTTGGCCGAAGGTTCAATTATACAATGCCGTCGGAACAACTGACAACCGCAATTCTTAAAAAACGCAAAGACAAGGATAAAGACAGGCATCCGAGGTCCAAAACTGATGACAAAGCCTCTTCTAGGCCAGTTGCCGGTTTGCCAGTTCTCAGTAAGGCACTTTCACAGCCCCTGACACCCACTACCTCAGAGCCACTGGCCACCTCCGACTCTCACGTGGAGACAACTAGGCCTCTGGAAACTCAAGGTATTGGGCCTATGGAAACTAATCCCTCAGATGGGTCTGGAGCCGCTGAGCAGGCATCAGCTTCTGAGGGTGTTTTCAGATTCACAACTTACCATTAAAGCAACAGCCAAGACAAAAACACCATTAAAGACAAATAAGCAAGTACAGCATTCTCCTGGACAGTCCTCCATGCCTAAGAAACAGATGCTTAAAATGGCTGAAGACCTCATTACTCTAATCAGGGGTTCCCATCCCCCTCCGGAGAAAAGGCCTAGGCAGGATACAGACTATGATTCCTCTGATCAGGTTTCCATTTCCTCTGATTCCTCTTCAGACCAGGGATACTCTCTACCCCCCATGAGGAATCTGATGCTGAAGAATCTATCCCTTCAGCCTCTCCTCCTGAGGATTACTCTTTTGGGGAAACTTTACATACCATGAGGGAGCATTTCCACTGGGAAAGTCAGGATTATTCAGAATCCAAGAAAAGGCTCAGGGACTTCCTTTTATTGTCTCAGCACAGGCCTCTGGCTATTCTGCCTGTGTTAGATATTGTGGATGATGTGTTCTCTGAATCCAGCTTATCTCCTGATTCTTTGCCCCCTGCACCAGCCAAGCCAGATAGGTATTATAGAGTCCCTGACTCTCACAAGTTTCTTTATAAAAACCCTTCTGCCAACCCAGAAACCATTTCCCAGGGTCCCAAAGGGGTTAAGGCTTCCATTGCAAAAAATCCAGTCCCCTCTGACAGAGATTCTAGAGCATTGCATAGATGGGGGAAGAAAGTTTACACCTCTGCAACTTTAGCAGTAAGGGCTTTGAATTGCCAGTTTCACATGCTTAAGTACCAACAATATTTCATGGCTCAGTTAAAACAGAAAATGCTTGCAAGCTCAGAAGCTTCTGACTACAAAGAAATGCAGGATTTATTGCATGCAGTTGAACACGTGGGAAAACATACTCTGCAATGTGGTTTTGATTCTTTAGAGGCCTCTTGTAGAGCCGCAGTTACAGGTTCTGTGATTCGAAGACATGCTTGGTTAAAAGAACAGAGTTTACCTGATCATGTTAAGGCAAAATTATTGGATGCTCCTTTACAACATGATACATTGTTTGGTGTTAAAGCAGAAGAGGTGTTAAAGAGAATGGAGGATAAAGCTAAATCTATGCAAACAGTCAAAGATTTCTTACAGATACAGCCACCTCAATTTAGCAGAAATTGGCCTACAAAGAATTGGTCCTTTCCAGTGTCAGACAGGCCACAGAGAGGCAGATACAGACACCCAAGAGGCAGATCTCAACCCCAAGGCTCTAACAGGCAATGACAGTGGGGTACCTCAACCCCAAAAGGAGGTGAGGACAGATCTCAACCTTACAGGAAACAGTCCCAATGACTTCCCCCTTCGTATGCCAAGCACTTCCCTTTTGACAGCCCCCTTAGGGGGAAAACTAGCACTTTTTCACAAAATTGGCAAACAATCACCCAAGACAAATGGGTTCTGAATATTGTGTCTCAAGGTTACAGGTTCCACTTTCACACTTTACCAAGGCTAAAAGGAATGGCAAACTTGAGGCTAAAAAACAAATTTCAGCCCTCATGGACATGAGAGATATCCAAAAAGTACCACAACAGGAACAAGGACAAGGATTTTACTCAAGACTCTTCCTGGTCCCCAGAAAGGACAAAGCCTGGAGACCTATACTAGACCTTTCAACTCTAAATACTTACCTGGATGTTCCGAAATTCAAAATGTTGACACTACAGCAGCTTCTTCCCATGCTGGGCAAGAAGGCTTGGCTTGTTACTTTGGACCTCAAAGAGGCATACCTGCATGTCCCTATCAGACAAGATTGCAGAAGATACCTCAGATTCAAAGCTGGTACAATGCACTACCAATTCTCTGCACTGCCCTTTGGCTTATCTACTGTGCCCAGGGTCTTTACAAAGTGCCTGGCACCAGTAATTGCATTTTGCAGACAAAAAGGAATTCAAATATATCCATACCTGGACGACTGCCTCATTCAAGCAGAGAGAAAGAACATTCTTCTAAAACATCTGGCGTTTGTAAAAAAGTTGCTAATTTCTCTAGGGTACACAGTAAATGAAAAGAAGTCAAAACTAGTGCCCTCACAACAGATAATATTCCTGGGTGCCAGCTTAAATACAATGGCCCAGATGGCTTATCTCACGCCAGACAAACAAGGACAACTGACTCAATATTTTCAATTACTGGCAAAAAAGTTCCATCTCCCTGCAAGAAAACTTCTGCAGGCCCTGGGATTCATGGCATCCTGCATACTACTAATACCATATGCCAGACTGCATATGAGGAAAAGTGGTACCTAAAAAGTGTTTGGACTCAACACTCTCACAGTTTAGAAGCAGTAATACCAATAATTCCCTGCCTACAACAGGAGTTTCGATGGTGGGCACAGGCATGTCACCTCAACAAGGGTCAGCCTTTCACTCTACCCATAGCCAGACCGATTCTAACAACAGATGCTTCGGATTATGCCTGGGGAGCACACATGGCAGGAAAATGTATTCAGGGCAAGGGGACCACAGACCAAATGCATCTTCACATCAATCAAAAAGAGATGTTGGCTGTTCAAAATGCCCTAACAGTTTTTAAGGACCTTCTGCATCCAGGACAATTATTATTAAAGACAGACAACACCACAGTAATGTGGTACATAAACAAGCAAGGGGGCACTCATTCTTATCCCCTATGTAGGCAAGCCATGCCCTTGTGGAACACAGCTCTAACTTATCAAGTTCATCTGCAAGCACAATTCCTGCCAGGAAAGAAAAATACTCTGGCAGACGATCTAAGCAGAAATATCATGGACGCTCACGAATGGAAATTAAATCCACAAATCTTCAACATAAACGAAAAGGTGCTCAGACAAACCAAGGTTCGGATAAAATGAAACGTAATTTATTTAAACAAAGATAAACCAACGTTTTTGCTTCTGTTAGACAGAAGCTTCTTCAACATGCCAAAAACACAAGCTCACATAATTTAAACCTGATTTCAAACAGGTAATTGGTTTAAACCATTTAAGATTTAAAGAAGCAATACCACAATTTTAATCAGTGAGCTTCATATTAAAAGGTGAATGCATATCCATATGCATACCAGTAATCACTCTTTAAAAAATATATAATAAGTGCAATAAAATAAATGAGTAAATAGCAAAGAGGCAAATAGGACTAATTCAATAAAAATAAAATAAAAATAAAAATAGTTTGCCATATGAAATAGATGTATAAAAATACAACACATTATAATTGGAACTACCTGGCCAACCTTGAAAGTGTGTAAATTCACAAATTTACCCTGTTATAACATTTTTAAAATGAATCCTAGTTTAGTTGCTAAAATTGTAACAAGGGCTTGAGGGTAACAAGTCAATATAAAAATTGTGCTTAAGCCTTAACCAAGTAGGTGGCACCATTAGCAATAGGTGCCCTAATGACATATATATTATATTATATTATATTATATTATATTATATTATATTATATTATATTATATTATATTATATTATATATTTTTTAAAGAGTGATTACTGGTATGCATATGGATATGCATTCACCTTTTAATATGAAGCTCACTGATTAAAATTGTGGTATTGCTTCTTTAAATCTTAAATGGTTTAAACCAATTACCTGTTTGAAATCAGGTTTAAATTATGTGAGCTTGTGTTTTTGGCATGCTGAAGAAGCTTCTGTCTAACAGAAGCGAAAACGTTGGTTTATCTTTGTTTAAATAAATTACGTTTCATTTTATCCGAACCTTGGTTTGTCTGAGCACCTTTTCGTTTTTGTAGTTTTGGTGTTTTTCAAGTGTTTAGTATGGCTTCTGGTGTTCTCTCGAGCCCTGGTTCTCCTAACATTTTCGGTACTGACAGTGCAGTTAATTCTTCCGAGGTTGCCAATATACCAGCGCTGATGCTAGCGCTCTCTCAGCGTTTGGATACTATTAATTCCCGACTAGACAACATCGAGAGGATTAGTGCCAGTCAAAGGGGCACTAATGGACTAAATTTCATGGACACTAACCGCTCTTTAATGGGCAATAGCAAC
The DNA here is from genome assembly GCF_019279795.1 of Protopterus annectens. Taxonomy (NCBI): domain Eukaryota; kingdom Metazoa; phylum Chordata; order Ceratodontiformes; family Protopteridae; genus Protopterus; species Protopterus annectens. Next base: position 1,868,143,767 of record NC_056737.1, read on the forward strand.
ACGGACATTCCGGCTGGGCAGGTACCTCGCTCTCCGCCTATTAGGGTGAGCACTTCATCTGAGGCAGGGACTTCACTTCATCCTGAATCAAGGAATAACGGTCTGGTGCTTCATTCAGTTAACCTTGACAGCAGTATCAACAACCGGAATGCTGGCGGCAATTTACCCTCACGTACTACTACCGGCCTGCTTACCGGCATTCAAGAAGTAAATGGGGAGACTGATGCGCTTATTGGGATGCCCTCCTTAGCCGAATGGGCGAAAAACTCTGCAGCTTTTGAGTTTGGCAGTTTCACAGGATCGGGCTTACCGGCGACGGACTCTTTAGATCAAGGTAACAATAATGACAGTATTGCAACAAACTTAAAGGCTCTTGATAATACATTGTTAAAAATCAAAAAACTACAACTGGAAGTTTCGTACTTCCAGCAGTGCCTGAGGAAGGGGTTATACCTAAGGGGCTCCGAAGTACTTTTACTCCTACTGGTTTGTTCACTGATTCTGCATTTCTTGCAGAATTAGAGACTTTATTTAATAAACAAGGTGATGAATTACTAGACCTAATGATCAAGAGTTATATTAAGCACACCTCTGTTTTACTTGATGAAGCTTCAAAGCTTGATAACATTGTTAAAGCTGACATAAATTTTCACAGATACAAGTATGACTATCATCGGTCATTTACTAGCATTGATTCAATGCTAGTTAAACTGAAAGCAAATAAAGTGAAGAAACTGGAGAGAGACAGACAGGCGTATCAGAACAACTCTGCTTTTCCAAACTTGACTGAAAAATACAACAGATTGGGCATCCACGAGGAAACTGAATCAACTGTTTTTAATAACCCTAATGCGGATGAGGGGGCACAAACTTCTACTCAAGTTGGCTCCAAAAGTGACCAGGGTGCTTTTTCGAGTGCGCAAGGCCCTTGGAGAAGCAACAGGATTAAATCCTTTAACAACAATAAAAACAAGAATAGTTATCAAAAGCCTTTTTTAGGGAAGAGCAACCGTTTTCAGAGGAACAAGAACAGGAACTAAACCTACCTCTGATTGAGTTTGCTACTCTCCAACAGGCTGTAACAACTGCCGATGGGGGTCGTCCGACAGTGTTTTCAAATAAAAAAGGCAACTTTTTTATTTATAATTTTTCTGATGTTATTATTGACGAAGAATTAATAGAACTATTGGCTAAAGGTCTGAATTTTGTACCTGATCATCATTTCAGACTAGCCAAAACACTTATGGACTTAAAGCTCTTCGTGCGTAAACTCAATCTGAACATTTTCTTCAACAACGAATTGCCTGGTATTGCACCTGGTTTGAAGTTACCTAGTACTTTCAACCCCCCCCCTACACTCTAGCCTATTCACGTTTGAGAAAGCTTGTGAATTGGACTTTAGGCAATTATATACTTCAGGGGGAGTTGATAGAACCTGTAGGAACACCTCTCCAGATCAACTTTTGGCATTAAACAAAATTTGTAACTCAGTAGTGAGGGTGATTAAGCCAGATAAGGGTGGGGGTCTAGTGATTTTTGATAAAGTTGAATACACTAGACGTATGTTATTAGTACTAGACACACCTGCCTATGCTTGTTCTTCGTTAAATGAATTAACTGGCAGTTACAATAGGATCAAAGGATATTTTAGGGATCTCTACCTTGAGGGAAGAATAAACATAGACACGTATAATTTCATTGACATCTCATACCCGAGGGTGCCTGTTATGTTTGGGATCCCTAAAATGCATAAAAGCCTCACTGATCCTCCAATGAGAGCTTTAGTAGATGGCAGAAGTTCTATCACCCACCCTTGTGCCCGTCTCATTGATAACATCATCAGCAAACATTTAAAGAACATCCCCCAAATCTGTAAAGATTCCTGGTCCTTTCTTAGCTTGATCAACGACATGACCTTCGATAGCAGTTACAACTTTTTGACCATCGATGTGGTTGATTTGTATACATCAATACCACACGATGAGGCTGTCGAATGGATTGAACTTATGCTACGGGACTGTGGAGCATCCAATAATGACATCCATTTGGTTACAGTATTGCTAGACATTGTTTTGTCTTCCAATTTTTTCATGTTTGATGGGCAATACTATCTGCAAAAGAAAGGTATAGCAATGGGTTCCCCATGTGGCAGCAGTGTTGCTAATATGTTTGTTGCCTATTGGGAGAAGAACTTCTTATTTAACTATCCACCATTTGCTGAGAGATCCAGGATCTACACTCGGTTTCTTGATGATGCGTTTGTGTTATTTCAAGGTAGTGAGGTTGATGCCTCAAACCTATTAACACATATGAATTCTACAACCGAATTTCTGAAATTCACCCATCATTTTTCAACATCTAACATCGACTATCTGGATGTCCAACTGCTTAAGGACAACAATAACAATAGATTCTGCTCATCCATTCATAGGAAGGCAACATATTGTAACTCTTTTTTACACTTCACCAGTTGCCATCCTTGGAGGCAGAAACGATCTATTGTTAAAGGGCAATTGGTAAGGGCTGCTCGTATGTGCAGCACTACTGATGCATTTGAACAGGAATGCTCACTACTTGCAGATATGTTTGGAATCCGGGGTTATCCCGAGGATCTTATTTTTGACTTGATCGGTGAAGTGTCATCAAAACGAAGAAAAGGTTTTTATTTACCACTGCTCTTACCTAAAGAACAGGATGGACTGGTTGATACTCTTGCACAGCCACCAGGGAACTCTTCCTTAGTTGCTGATAACAATTTGGAGGCTCTTGAGACCTGTAGCAAATCCAACCTTTCCATAGCTTTCATCTCTCCATTTAGCGTACATTCAGGGTTTTTGTGTTCTATCATATGCAAGAATTGGTATTTTATTACCAATGCTGGTCTGCATGATAAGCTAGGTAACACTCCGTCATTCACCTTTAAAAGAGGCTATAACCTTAAGGATTTGTTACAGAGAAATAGTTCAACAGACCTTATGATTAGACATAAGGGTACTTCCACCTGTGGATGTTGCAAATGGTGTACATACCTACGGGTAGGAAACTCCTTTGCTATTGGCAAGAGGAAGTTTACCATTAACCACAAAATCAATTGCAACACCAAATCTATTGCGTATGTAGCCTTCTGTGAATGCTGCAACGCGTTTTATGTTGGTAAGACGGACCGTCGTTTTAGGGACCGTATTTACCAACATTCATATGCTATCAGGAACCAGAGGAGTGACAATGCCCTTTCTAAACATATATTGAACAACTGTGGCCACAGTTTTAAATTCATGGGTATTGACCAAGTATTGTGTGATAAAAGGGGGGGCCCTCTGTCATTACTACTAGAGACCCGTGAGTTAGAGTGGCAATTACAACTAGATGCTTTCTCTTACCCGGGTCTCAATGACAATTGTAATATAGCCTCTATTTTAAAGTATAGGAGCTACCTAAGGTGAGGGGTGTTGGTAATTAGCCCCCTTGTTACTCCTACGGTGTATGTGATAGTACATTTTTTCATCTTGCACTTTAACTTTCCTATTGATTGTCATTAGGGTACCTATTGCTAATGGTGCCACTTACTTGGTTAAGGCTTAAGCACTATTTTTATATTGATTTGTTACTCTTAAGCGCTTATTACAACTTTAGCAACTAAACTAGGATTCATTTTAAAAATTCTTAATAAAATGTTATAACAGGGTAAATTTGTGAATTTACACACTTTCAAGGTTGGCCAGGCAGCTCCAATTATAATGTGTGTATTTTTATACATCTGTTTCATATGGCAAACTATTTTTATTTTTATTTTTATTTTATTTTTATTGAATTAGTCCTATTTGCCTCTTTGCTATTCACTCATTTATTTTATTGCACTTATTATATATTTTTTTAAAGAGTGATTACTGGTATGCATATGGATTGTATTCATCTTTTAATATGAAGCTCACTGATTAAAATTGTGGTATTGCTTCTTTAAATCTTAAATGGTTTAAACCAATTACCTGTTTGAAATCAGGTTTAAATTATGTGAGCTTGTGTTTTTGGCATGCTGAAGAAGCTTCTGTCTAACAGAAGCGAAAACGTTGGTTTATCTTTGGTTAAATAAATTACGTTTCATTTTATCCGAACCATGGTTTGTCTGAGCACCTTTTCGATTTATACTAGATGATTGAAAACCAGAAAAAAAGTTAGCCTTCTATTGCAGGGGGTAAGCCCCCCCCCCACCTCCTGCTAATTATATATATTGATTGTTGTTAGAAAAATATGTATTAATGTATATGTTTAGTGCTTATTAGAAGCTAAAAGGGTTAACACAGTTCATTCTATTTTATGTACAGCTTAATTTTGTATGAGATTATAAGATGCTTTTCAAACTGCAGTATGCTTTCTGAAATTGCAAGATGCTCTCTGACCTAGTATTTGCTAGCACAGCAAAATTCATGTTTATGCCTTCTGGAAATGTACTGAGAAGCAGGTGATTATTTGCTAGGTCAGGAAAATGAATGAATAGTAAATGAATGGAACAATACTGTTTTCTATAATGCGATTGAATATGAACAATCAGCCCTGTTCGTGTTATGAGAACATGCACAGCTGTGGAAAAGAAGAGATCCATCAGACAAAAGACTGCTTGAAGAAATGAACTGTAATCTGTACTTGCTTTGTGCTCAAATTAGCCATAGTACCTTGAATGGTAACATTGCATACTAAAAGTTGTATCTGACCGGTGGTCGTCAAGGCCACGTTGTTTTTCTTAGGAAGTTTTTTTTTTGTAAACTTGATATGTCAGCAGAAAATCATGGACAAACAGCTGCTGAGAAATAATATTGAAAGAACTTGTGATTTATTACTTCAGCCTAGTAGGCAATACCTTGTAAGAAATGTATAAAAGTAGTTTCACTTCCTGATTCTAGACAAACTCTGTATTAGCACATTTTTGTCTCCTTGCTGCAAGATTAAAGTGCCTTAACCTGAACCTGCCATGTGTTGATCATTTTGAAGTTATTTTTCCTTTGACAGATTGGTCCTTCGGACCGGAACTCTCTCTCTTTGCCTCAGGTCAGATGGGCCAGGTGGCATGAAACCATACGGGGAAGAGACCACATCGGTTCTTCTGCTTTGAAAGACCTCTGACTGAATTGTCATTCAAAAGAGGCCAGCCACTTTTCTGATCTGCGACTGGAGGACGAGTCGGTATACGAACCAGAGAGGATCAATCACGGAGGCTCGGGTAAGGTGAAATTTACCTTTTTTCTGTTTTAGATCAGGGACTTGATTGAAAATATCTGTCAGGAGATTTGTATTGCACAAGTCAGGGACAGAAAGATTGCAGTCTTGTCGTAGATCAGGTAAACAGAATAGGTAAGACAGTTATTCTAGATAAACTGTGGAATAGAAAATCATGGTACCACGTGAGAATAAGAAGGGCTATGTAACATTTTTTAACAGTCAGAACAATATAAGTAATAAGTGCACAAAAAGTTCCCAAAACCCACCGCTGACCGAAGATGCAAAATATATGCAATCACAGCGTGCCGACAATATTAGATACTATACAAAATGGGTTAATAAATATGAATTTGATGGCAAATTAGAAAAATCTTCGCTTATTAAACTTGTCAAACAGCTTAAAGCTGAAGCAAAAGGTCAGGTAAAAAAGCAACGTCAATTGGGGGTTCCTCAGGCACACAGGTGGATTGAGGAAGCAAACCGTAGGGAGCAAAAAAGTAATAATTCAAAAGCTATGTTTTTAGATATAGAAGACAATAATTTGGTGATAGCATCAGCCCCTCCACCCCCTCCGCTTCCTGCACCGGAATATGAAGCGAGTGGACAAGCTGGTCCACCTCCGCTATACCCGGCTGTCACCGCAAAGCCAAGACCGTATGTTAGAGATCCCATCGAGACCAGGTCTCGAACACGTAACTTAAGAGGAGATATTGAGTTATTTGAAATAAATAAAAATTCACAAGCTATGAGTGAAGAAGAGATATGTCCACTCATAGAAGTACCAAATCCGCAGGCAGGACAGGCAGGACAGGACCCAACTCTTCTAGTATATAGACCGTGGACACCGGAAGACATCCGGAAAGCCACAGAGGGAATTCCCCATCCGAAAGTTAATTTTAGAAAATTCTTAGAAGACTTACAGGGCATGAGGTTAAGTTATCATTTGAATGGAGAAGAAGTAGAAAAAGTAGTTAGACAGATCGCAGGTCCAGATTGGCACATGATCAGTGGCAACTGGAATCCCCGTGGCGCAGAACATAAGCCACTCCCACATAGCAACGCAGAACTGGATAACAGAGTGAAAGGCTTAACAGACCGAATCTCTGAGAAATGGAAGCCTAGGGCAGACTGGACTTGCATTAATCAATGCATCCAACAGGAAGGTGAAACTGTTGACAGATATTATGCTAGATTATTAGAGTGTTTTAATAACCATTGTGGAATGCAGGTACCTGAAGATCAAACACATGATTCCCCATATGAGCAGCAATTAAAGAATGCATTTTTGAAAGGCAGTATTTTGCCTATAAGCAGCTTTATTACAAAGCACATGGTAGACCATCGTACAAGTAGATTACAGTCACTACTTGAATATGCTAGGCATGCCGAAAGGCATTTTAACAGTAAAAAGAAAAAGAAAGCCCAATTATTTGCTGTAGAAGACAGAGCAGAAGTTTATGTAGTACAGTCCGGGAAAAAGGGCAAGAAAAATGCCCAGGGAAACAAACAATCTGATAAACGATCAGAAGAGTTTGAAGAAAGAAAGAAAAGGGGTGAATGTTTTAAGTGCGGGAAAAAGGGACATTTAGCAAGGGATTGCAGGCAAAACAAGAAGGCAGTCATAGAAGATAAGGAGGGTGAGGACTGACTATATGATAGTCAAGAATCACTAGAAGGGAATAACCAAGAAAGGACAAATGCAAATGTGATAGAGGGAGTAGAGAATGTGATAGAAGAAATAGAGGAAGTACAAGAAATCACCGATGGTGAAGAAAGTGAAATTTTAGACTTGGCATTATGGAGCCTAGAGCTCTATTTAGCAGACACAAAACCAGAAGTTACACTTCTGGTAGAGGGGAGGGAAGTTAAATTCCTGTGTGACTCAGGGGCTTCACGGACCCTGATACATCCTTCCAAACTACCAGAAAATTCAGAATCACTTGATTACATATTAGTGAAAGCAGCTAATGAACAGCTGTATCGGGAGCCACTCTCCCACAACATAACAATAACTGACCCTGTTTCAGAGATGACCCAGAAAAGCAAAATTGTTGTTTCTGCAAAATGCCCAGTGAACCTTTTGGGCAGAGATCTTATGCAGATATTTGGCATAGCAGTAGTACCGACTATGCAGGGTATGGAAACACAGTGACAAATGGATACTTTTGTGGTGTGACCGGAGGGTGAAACATTTTATTGGTACAGCCAGGACTTAGTCACAACTGGTCCAGGGGCAGTAACTGAAGAACTGATGAACGTAGCCATCAGTAAGTCCCCCTTCCTTGACACTGATAAACAGCATTTGTTGCAGTGTACTCTGTATTATTGTAGCACACCAGGACCTGATAAGGAATATGAGCAAGAACAGTTTAAAAACCATGCAAACAGATTAGTATTACGTAATCTGTACTGGGACACAGAAGGGAACAGTGTAGTCAGCTGTTCATTGCCCCAGGAATTCTTTGCACTCTATAAATCTAATCGATTACCACATGTTAGTTTAACCAAGGACAAGAATGTGAAATGGGCAGATCTTGGAGAAAAAGTCACAAAGTGGGAAAAACAAACAGAGTTAGAATTGTCAGAACAGGGAATACAAAAACAGAAGTTAAATTGGATAACGCAGGCACACCCAGCTGTACACTTGCAGTCTAGCGAGGACAGCTGATTAGCACTCTTACTAGAAGAGGAAGAAAAAGCTTTACGGAGCATACCAGAAACTCTCTGGTCAACAGGGAAATCAGATGTAGGACTAATTTGTACAGCAGGACCAGTTACTATTACGCCAAAATCAGCATTCAGACCTTAAAAGAGACAGTATCCCTTAAGAAGGATGCAGAAATAGGAATCAAACCTATAGTAGCAGCTTTACTTAAGGAATGAGTACTGATAGAATCTCCTGATTCACCATGTAACACACCCTTATTTCCTGTTAGGAAAGCAAATGGAGAATGGCATATGGTCCAAGACCTACAAGCTGTAAATGATGCAGTAATACCTAGAGCACCTACGGTGCCAGACCCACATACTCTATTGAATGATTTGAAGCCTCAACAGAAATATTTCTCTGTGGTAGATATTAGCAATGCGTTCTTTTCAATACCAATACACCCTGACAGCCAACATTGGTTTGCATTCACATTTCAGGGAAAAAGGTATACATACACGTGACTACCCTAGGAATATTGTGAAAGCCCAACAATATTTGCACAAGAGATGGCAAGCAACTTGGCAGGATTTAGCCCACCAAGAGGCAGACAAATTTTACTTTATGTAGACGACATCCTGCTAGCAGCCCCCACCCAACAAGAATGTAAAGAAGATACCATAGCATTACTACAATTTTTAGCCACACAAGAACATAAAGTAAACAAAAACAAATTGCAGCTTTGGAGAAAGCAGGTTAAATACCTGGGATATGTAATATCCAAAGAAGGCAGAACATTAGATGAAGATAGAAAAATAGCAATTTTGCAAGCACCCAAACCGACTACCAAGAAGGAAATGATGTCCTTCCTGGGCACGACTAATTTCTGTCAGAGTTGGATTCCAAACTATGCCTTGGAGTCTGCTCCACTGACCAACTTGATATACAAGAAGCCTATGGCAGCACAAGATTTATTACAATGGACACCAGAAGCAGAATCAGCTTTCTGCAAACTGAAACAACTGATAGCATCCTCATTGGTTTTAGGATTACCAAACTATCATAAATGTTTTTTCCAAACTGTAGATTGTAAACAAGGTTACATGACATCAGTGTTAACACAGCAGCATGGGCATAAGCAACGCCCCATAGCTTATTATTCATCACAGCTGGACCCAGTGGCACGATCCCTGCCCCACTGTGTACAAGCAGTAGTTGCAGCTGCAATGGCAGTACAGGCTTCAGCCTCAGTAGTGTTGTTCCACCCTCTCACATTGAGAGTGCCTCATGCAGTCGCAATAATTTTACTACAAGAAAAAGTAGCATATCTTTCTCCTGCTAGACATCTTTCCTATATGACTATACTCCTGAGCCAACCTCATATGACAATTGAATGATGTACAACTTTAAACCTGTCTACCTTGCTCCCGACCCCTGCGGATGGCACACCACACAGCTGCCTGCAGGAAATTGAGCAAAAGACACTGCCTAGAAAAGATCTAATGGATGTTCCCTTGGATGATGCCGAGGTGACATATTACGTGGACGGCTCATGCAGAAGGGGTCCTACAGGACAGAATCTAGTAGGGTATGCAGTAGTTTCTGATACTGAGATTTTAGAAGCAAAGTCTTTACCACGCAATTTATCTGCACAAGCAGCAGAATTAATTGCTTTGACAAGGGCATGTACCTTGGCAAAGGGTAAATGTGTGAACATTTTTACTGACAGCCAGTATGCTTTTTCTACTGTACATGTTTTTGCGCAGCAGTGGAAAAATAGAGGAATGATAACATCTACTGGTAAACTGATTAATCATGCGCAATTTATTTTAGATTTGTTAGAATCTATTCAGTTACCTCAGAAAGTAGCTATTTGTAAATGCGTAGCTTATACCAAGCAACAGGATAGGATTTCAAAAGGTAATGCGAGAGCTGATATAACTGCAAAACAGGCAGCTTCAGCTTCAGAAGTATTTCTTTTGAGTGAGGAATTACAACCTTCTGAGATTTTAGATTTAAAATGTTAAAAACAATGCAGACACTTACTACAAATGTAGAAAAAGAGAAATGGATAAAATGAGGAGCAATTCTTGAGAAAGGGCTGTACTTCTCCAAAGAAGGAAAACCAATTTTGCTGTCTAATTTGTTTAGATATGCAGCTTTGTTGAGCCATGGGCAGTGCCATGTCTCAACAGGGGGGATGGTACAGTTAGAGAACCGAGTGTTCACTGCATATGGATTTACAAACTACACAAAAAATTTTTGTGCAGCATGCCATGTTTGTAACAGGCATCATGCACAAGGGGCATTGAAGCCTAAGCAAGGGAGTTTCCCAACACCACTGTACCCGTTCCATACTATCTGTATAGATTTCATAGAACTAAATAAATGTGAAAATAAGAAATATTGTCTTGTCATTATAGATATGTTTTCCAAATGGATGGAAGCTTTTCCGACCAAAAATCCAGATGCAGCTACTGTTGCAAAAGTCCTTGTTAAAGAAATTATTCCTAGATTTGGCATACTGGAAAAGATCTACAGTGACAATGGCACACACTTTGTAAATCAAATCATACAACAGTTGAGTCGATATTTCAGAATTTCCTTAAAGAACCATTGTGCATACCACCCCCAATCTGCAGGATTAGTAGAGAGGCATAATGGGGTTTTGAAAAACAAACTTAGAAAATTGATTAGTGAGACACAGAGGAACTGGGTGCACTGCCTGCCTCTGGCACTGTTGAGCATGAGAACTGTTCCAAATGCAAAGGGGTTAACTCCTTTTGAAATACTGTTTGGGAGGGCATATTATATACCTAAGTGGAAACCTCTCATGCCTGCAGACCAGGAGGCTGACAGTGCTACTGTCAACACCCACTGCAGTCAAGATCGCAGAGCGAGCATCCTGGATTCATCTGACACACTGTAAATTGGTTAAAAACTTTGAACTGGACAAAAAATTTGTTACTGTTACACAAGAACAAAATAACCAGATACAGAGCCAGTAGAAATGCTGAACAACCTCAGAAGTATTGCATGAACATTCTGTTGGCCATACTGATAACATTAATCTTTTTGTTGTGGCCTTTCCTTTTTCCAGCCACACGAGCTGAACTGAATAAATGTGAATCATTCATAGACTGGCATCCGAACTTTAACACTTACCAAGCAATTAAATATGTGTATGCTGAAACTTTTAATGTTTCGAATTGCTGGATCTGCACAGCTATACCGACAGCATACGGGGGATTATTGATGACTGCTGTCCCCCTAGGGGTCAATGAGACCTGGGAAAATTTGCTTTTTGATACTACAACTGTAAAATCACAAGACAAAATAGCATTGTACCTACCTGTTACACAAAAGGGAATTGTATGTTTTTACAAAAATGATACTGTTCAAGTAGGTTGGAGTAATTGTAATGTGACTGTTCCTTACAAATATTATACCAAAGCTAATAATGCAGGTTATATCTGTGATGCAAACTATGACTCATATCTTGAGTCAATTCATAAGACTATTGATGAAATACAGCGTAATCCTGTTCTTTTAAAACAACTATCTATTATTGATAAGAAAATGTTTCATGCAGGGCAAGTATATATTAATACTAAAGTAGAGAACTGTTGTTTTGTTTGTGGGAAAAAGGCATACAAATGGTTACCTGAGAACTGGTCCGGCAGTTGTTTTTTCGGTTACCTGGTTCCGGCCATATGACACACTGCAGTTTTGTCTCAGGGAAGAATTTGAAATGCCAGAGAGCTCACCAAGAAAACCGGAAATCCAATCAGAAGGCCTGAAAATCCAGTGGGATGAATCGAAGCAGGCTGGAAAAACCATAATTCCGTAAAAAACAAAGATAAATTGACACACATGGACTTGAGTGACACTATCATATCATGGGTAGGTATAGCCCCTGCATATGGCGCAGTGAAATCAATTTGGTCACTGAGAAAACTGTCCAAACTTCTTGAAGTAATGAGTAATGCAACTTTTTCTGCTCTCGAGTTAATGACTGATGAACTGAATGCTATGAGAACTGTGGTGCTTCAAAACCGCATGGCTCTTGACTTCACCCTAGTGGTGAAAGGTGGTACGTGCACTTTAATAAAAGAGCAGTGCTGTTCGTATATTCCTGACAACCAGCATGAGATAAACGAACATCTTGAGGTGATTCAGCAAGTGTCGACCATGACCAAACCAGGCCCAAACCCACTGACGGACTTTTTCCAGAATTTGTTTGAGGGTGGGGTGGGGTAGCATCCTAATGAACGTCCTGATTGCCATTTGTGTGGGATTACTCCTATTAGGAATGTGTGTTTGTTGTGGTATTCCCTGCATGAAAAGATTGATCAAAGATTTTATAGACATGTCAGTTTCTGAGACTTTATATCAAAGTACTGAAATTGAAGAACTGCTGAAAAATGAAATACTTTCATAAGTTTAAACTGAATGACTCTCTTAACTGCAAATTCTGAACAGAAAGAGGTTAGGAGAAGAAGCAATTGTTTATACTTTTGAAAATAGAATAAAAAGTATTAACGGGGGGAAATGTTAGAAAAATATGTATTAATGTATATGTTTAGTGCTTATTAGAAGCTAAAAAGGTTAACACATTTCATTCTATTTTATGTACAGCTTAATTTTGTATGAGATGATAAGATGCTTTTCAAACTGCAGTATGCTTTCTGGAATTGCAAGATGCTCTCTGACCTAGTATTTGCTAGCACAGCAAAATTCATGTTTATGCCTTTTGGAAATGTAATGAGAAGCAGGTGATTATTTGCTAGGTCAGGAAATAAGGTTGCCACCTTCCTTCACGGCTAAAACCGGAGCAAAGCCGCACCCCTCGCGTCACCAGTAACCCCGCCCACCCCAACCCCCTCTCCCGCCAACATACCTCCTATTTTGTGACATCACGACAGCATCACTCAACGGGAACGCCCTCTTTTTTCGTTCCCGCCGCCTGCTTTTGGCTGATTTACTATGCTTTTCTGTAAGAAAAGCATAGTAAATCAGCCGATTTACAAACTCCGATAGTCTGTTTCCTTTTTGAAACAGAATACCGGAGTTTGTACAGTGTTTTCCGGACTACCGGAGAATCAGTTTGATTTCCTGATAGTCCGGAAAAAAAACGGAGGGGTGGCAAGCCTATCAGGAAAATGAATGAATAGTGAATGAATAGAACAATACTGTTTTCTATAATGTGATTGAATATGAACAATCAGCCCTGTTCGTGTTATGAGAACATGCACAGCTGAGGAAAAGAAGAGATACATCAGACAAAAGGCTGCTTGAAGAAATGAACTGTAATCTGTACTTGCTTTGTGCTCGAATTAGCCATAGTACCTTGAATGATAACATTGCATAGTAAAAGTTGTATCCGACCAGTGGTCGTCAAGGCCAAGTTGTTTTTCTTAGGAAGTTTTTTTTTGTAAACTTGATATGCCAGCAGAAAATCATGGACAAACAGCTGCTGAGAAATAATATTGAAAGAACTTGTGATTTATTATGTCAGCCTAGTAGGCAATACCTTGTAAGAAATGTATAAAAGTAGTTTCACTTCCTGATTCTAGTTAGACAAACTCTGTATTAGCACGTTTTTGTCTCCTTGCTGCAAGATTAAAGTGCTTTAACCTGAACCTGCCGTGTGTTGATCATTTTGAAGTTATTTTTCCTTTGACAATTATACATATAGCGACTCTCCAGAATTACACTACAGTGAGGAAAGGTCAAACTCCTCGTTCCCCATTGTACTGAAGTCTCACACACATTTAAAAAGTTGGTATACATGATCAGCTGATTTTCACTGACACATATGGGCTTTTTTTTCTGTCGATAAAATGAAATTTTGACCAACTGTATGTAAGCCATAGCAAACACTTTTTACTGCTGTAAATAAGAGCAAATATTCTTCTTAGTGGTGTGTTAGCCTGCTGCTTTTTCTGCCAGATTACCCTTACTCCACTGTTGTGTGATCTCAAAGTTGATATATATAATTAGCAGGGAGTATGAATGGTATGAAGGGGTCTAGGCTGCAAAAAAATTTGTTTTGTTATTTTTGTTTTTCATCATTTTTGATTCCCAGGGGAATTCAATAAAGCTTACATGATTTTTTTTTTAATGCGTACACAAGTGTGAACAATTTTAGATTCAGTAAGTGCTGCTTATCAGCATGCACACACATGCAAACTGGGAAAATATCGAGAAATACAAATTACCTGATAAGCAGGTGAATCTTATCCAAATGAGACAGGTTGAGCGATCTCTACTCATGTGTTGGCTGTGTATTGCTTACGTCAGACACAGTCAGCCCCAAACTATGGTTGTGTCAGCTGCTGGATTTGCAAGGTAAGTCCACAACCTTCACTGTACTCATAAGTATTATTATGATATGGGATTGTATGTATGGATTAGAAACTTCATGCAAGTAAATATAGTGGGCTATTTGGACAGAAATGACATCCAAGGGGACTACAGATACCCATTCCACTGCATTGTTTCCATGAGTATTCACTAGGCCTCATGCATGGAATACTTATGCAGTCCTACTGCAACAGATTACTGGTACGTCTGTCAAGGGAGATGTTAGACAGTGGGGTGACATGATAGTCAGACTACTGTGTATCCCAGCAGAACATGTGGTGGTGTTCCACCACCCCCAACATAGCAGTGTTCCCTTGTAACTGCTGTAACAGAAAATCATCAATGGTATATCAGCATGTCAGGCAGTCTCAGGACAGTAACATAGAAATTGATCATACATTTCATATCTTACTTAGCGCAGGAATAACAATATACATGTTTATGTAGTTCATTGTGTGATGAATGACCCCATCTGTCAAACAGCTTGTGTGGCTCAAAGGACTAGTGTAATTAGCTTGTGCCATGACATTTATGGTTCTAATCTAGACATAATCATTTATTTTGGATGTCAGGCATTATTACTATTTGTGCTACAGACTGTCAGCATGTGTGTGGTGTAATATTATTAACCTTTGTGACATATTAAGTATGTCACATAACTGAAGAAAGTCATAGGCAAGTTCAGTGACATGCAGCAGCGTAGAAACAGGGACAGATGTCATTTTGTGTAACACACAAATCCTGGACTGGAGTACAGGTAGGTGTGGGCTGGTTTATAACTAGCAAAAGTCCCACTGGGCATGCTCATACACTTTGTTAAGCGGTTAAGCAGAGCACAGTTCTGTTGCTCGCCACTTAAAATGACTTGTCATATATAGAAATGTCTACATATCTGTATGTCAGTATCATGCTCTCCATATATATATATATATATATATATATATATATATATATATATATATAACTATATATATATACATATATATATATATATATACACACACACACACACACACACACACACACACACACACACACACACACACACACACATATATTTATAGGGACATACATCTCTGTCTCTCCCCATACATCTACATAACACATATACATATATGATACACACACACACACACACACACACACACACACACACACACACACACACGCAAACACTTCCAAGCATATTTATGTCCCTGTTATCTGCAGATATATGTTTATATGTCTGCATTTGTCTGTATCATTCTACATACCCCGCCACTGGTGATTGAAGCTGCAGTATGACACGTATATAATGTTGCTCAAAGGACCAAATGTAAGGGATCAACATTAGATAATGCACTGCCCTACAGCCTCCTGTGCCTGCTGGATGTCACTATACATAAACCAATAGGTGAATGGGTGGTGTTATTTATCATGTTGTGTAGACACACATTGACAGGTCATATTGTTTTTGCCCACAGGCTTGTCCATCCAAATTTAAACAGCCACATATGGCCAAAAAAGCTACTGTAGACACATAGCTAGGATGACAAAGAGTTTTCTAACTGCAAGGTTACTAGATGCAGAGTATAGTTGAGAAGCAATGTCACTCTGCAGCCCACACACACTGCTCAACACAAGCCTTGTTTATGTACTCCACTAGTATTCACCTGCAGTCACATATAAAATAGACTTAAGCTGTAGTGTATGCTGTAAATATTGTGAACTGTAGTGTGTAAGACTAAATAGGTAGGAAGGGGTTCTAATCTCACTCCAGCCCACTTGGTGTGTGTGTGTGTGTGTGTGTGTGTGTGTGTGTGTGTGTGTGTGTGTGTGTGTGTGTGTGTGTGTGTGTATGTGTGTGTGTGTGTGTGTGTTCATGTGCATCTCCCCGTATAACAAATGGGAATCCCACATTGATTTCTAAATGTCAGTGGGCCTGCAATTGTTGGCCCTTGTAGGTGCTGCCTGCTTCCAAGACCCTCTCTTCCACAAGGTCTGCTGATGTCATGTACCTTAACAGTACAAACTGCCATTGTAAAGTCAGATGTAAGCTGTGGCATGTGCTGGAAATATTGTGATCTGTAGTGTGTAAGACTACAGAGGTAGGGGTTCTAATTTCACTCCATCCCCCTTGACGTGAGGGGTGTGCATCTCCCTACAAAATAATATGATCACTACACTGACTTAGAAAGGGATGGAGTTTTGCAGTATTTTGGCTGTCGCAGGTTACATGCACCTCCAAAGTCCTGACAAGAACAAGGCCTGCTGATGTCATCTACAATAACATTACCTAAAGAGATGTTACTAGCACACTTGGGTTTAGTGTTTGCATTAAGTACTGCGCTCTCTAGTGTGCACCATTAGATAGGTAGGGTCAGATCATGCTTGCCCTATGCATTGGACCTAATTGATTGTTACAGTATGCAATGGATGAGGGGTAAATGACTCACCATACCTACCTTAGCTTGAGAAGGCATTAGACAAGATTAGGCCATCAGCATACCTCTCAACATCTTAGAGCAAGAAATCTGGGCAAAGCCATGAATAAAAGTGGGACAAAGGCCCCAAAATAAATAGGGACAGTTTTTACATATTGCCAATATAAACTTAGAAAGTTGATAGAATAACAGGTTTTGTATTATCATGAATTTTCTGAAGGGTATAAAGTCTGAAAGTCAATTGTCTGTCATTATTTTCTAACTTCAGTTTTTAATTATTTGCCACTAATTTGCCAGAAAAAACACAATTTTATGAAAAACGGACCAAGAATATGAGGCAAAAATCTTGACATTCTGCGAAAATCTGTACGGTTGAGAGGTATGGCCCATCAGGTATTTTGGATACACTGTAGAGGTTATTTACAAAGTTGTATGTCAGCCGTTGGATAGCCAAGTGTCTGACAGTCATTATCTGGTCAGATTGGATTATGTAGGCCAGCGCTACAGTGAGGCCAGTCACCAGTGGACTACACACACATCATTCCTTAGACTACCCCTCCTAGGCATTCCCTTCTCTGCAGTCAAGGCCACTGTCATTGACCTCAGACTGACTACATTTGCAGATGACTGCAAATAAGGAACTGTCAGTGTTTCCCACACAGAACCAACAGTTACCCAGGATGGGCTGACAGACACAGTCAGTTGTTGTCAGAGCCATTGACAAATAATACATGCCAAGGAATGCACAATACTATACTTTTGTCACTCATACACCCCTTGGAAAATATCATATTCTTCCCACACCTCCAACAGTTGACCCATTAGTCAGGGACTTATGGATGCAGAGAGTGATCTAGCATTTGACTTTCACTGGTCAATAAGATATGGGGCTTCATGCACTGTTGAACAGTCTATAGAGAAAGGTGAGGCATACAATGCACCAAGTAGAATCACATGCATTTTGCAATTGTCTTCAAGCTTAGGACACCAGCTTGCTCCAACTATAAACTGTGATTTATTGTGCACTACTCTTGATTGCCAAACATTACTTAATGTGGATGAGTATAGACAAAATAGTGTTGTACCCAACTAGTGCAATCATCAAGAAATTATTAACTGTTTCTCTCTCTGTTCCAGTGAACCAAGCACATGTAAGTCTGACTACTGCTGCTGCTGCAAAAGTTATCATATCCCACTACCTAAAGAACTTGCACAGCTTAATTTCACCTGCAGTTGGCAAAAGTTCACAAGGAACAAATTCACTGAGTTAAATCTATGTAAGGCAATTTCCAAGACTCAAACTAGTAACTTAATTTGTCAAATCTAGTGTGTATTGTTTTATAGCGTTGAATCTGCTGGAAGGATATCCCCACCCCCACTTACTCACCCACGCTCACAGGCCTTTTACTGCTGAAGGTGAAGCTACATTAACACTTCAGCATATTTCACTCTTATCAGTGTAATATATCTCTGGAAAGACATTGAAAAGCCCATAACTATAAAATTATATGCTGTGACTTGAGTCAAGTATTTAGAGTTCAGACACCTTGTCTGTGTATCCATGAACATGCTACCTCACAGATTGTTTATGGTGGTAAACCATCTGGTGGGTTCTTCCCACTCTGTTGGCTCCACTCACTTGCCCTTCCTCCATATCCCACCCTCCCCCAGCACCTCTACTCTTATCTTAAGCAAACCATTCCCCCTTATTCCTCTGATCTAATTAAATTCAACTCTACCTTGTCCATACCCACATTTCATGGACCCCTTTCTTTCTTTTATTTAACCAACCTTATCTGCTCTCCCTTACATCCATCACCTTGAATTCTCATGCCCTCAACTATAATTCTTTGCTTCTTACTCTAATTTACTTTACCATCACAATACAATCACCACCTCAAATTATCTGACATTGACTCCAGGCTTACCACCTTCTCTTCTACTATACACACAGACTAATATTGAACCACAATTTTACTACTGACCAATCACATCTCCCCCACCCCAGCCTTATTTTTTTTTATTTAAGTTTGATGACCTGAGAAGTCCACTGGGCCATAAAGAGCCCGTTTGCAGTGGAGGCCCTACCTTCACATATTTAATACACTAGCTCCCATTTGTATGAAAAGAATCAAAAAGAACTCAGCACCATGGCTCTCTAAGGAGTGAAAACACCTGATGAAGCAAAGGGACCTAGCCTGGTCAACCTGGAAACAAAACAAAAATGAACAAAATCATGCTAATTTCAAAATAATACGTAACAAAGTGACAAAACTAATCAAGAGAGGTAAGAAGTCATATTATTCTCAGCTTCAACTCCAGCATAAAATCAACCCCAGTAAATTTTGGCACTCCATATCTTCTTTACTTAACCCTGGAAGAAATGAAGAGCACATCCTATCACCTGATACCCCTCCATCACAAATAGCTGAAAACTTTAGCAAGCACTTCATAAAATCAGTTTCAGACCTACTAACTAACACCCTTAATGCTGGACCCCCCACCCTTCAACCTATTTAGACACCAACCCCAGACCATCAACTACTTCTAACCCTGTCATTATTAACCCCCTTACTCAACAAAATGTCATACAAACCCCATTGTCATTTCAGCCCATACCCACTGACATCATTAGGAAACTGCTACAAAAACTAAAACCCTGCTCTCCCTCAGCTGACAATCTTCCTCCACACTATCTTAAACTGATGCTAACTCAGTCAACTACCCAATCAGTATCCTTATAAATAGGTCTTTATCTGAATCAGAAGTACCTACCATATGGAAACAATCTAAAAGCACCCCCATCCACAAAGGAGCCAACTGTTTTGATCCATCCAGTTTCTGTCCTATATCCATCTTGTCACCCATATCCAAAATTCTCAAGAGAGGTATCCATCAGCAGGTAATGCAATATCTATTACAAAACAATCTTTTAACCAAAACCCATCATGACTTCTGACCTAGCCACAGCACAGCTACAGCCCTATTATCTTTTACAGACACCAAGAAGAAGGCCAGAGATGCAGGATGCTATACAACCTCAGTATTCCTTGATCTCTCCAAGGCCTTTGGCACAGTGTCTCACTCCTTACTTTTGAACACACTGTCTGACTTAGGCTTCTCACATAACACAGTAAAATGTTTCAGACCTACCTCAAGGATCATAAACAAGCAGTAAAATGGTCCAATGAACTCTCACCCTTTCTCCACAACCCTACTGGAGTCCCTCAATGTTCCATTCTAGGACCCCTACTCTTCAACATTTTCACAACCTTCACACTGCCTCTCACCCTGGGACCCTCATTCAATATGCTAATGATTCCGCCATAATCTGCACTGCTCAATCACTACCAGAACTACTTTCTAAAACTCAACAGTCCTTTACTGCAGCCAAATACTGTCTAAGAAATGCCCAACTCTTTCTTAATCCAAAGAAGACAAAACTAGTGCTCTTTCATCCCCAAAACACCTCCCCTGTCACTGATCATTTCAACATCCTTGCATCTGACAACACTAGCATAGAAATAGTGCAGGAAATCAAACTTCTAGGTGTTATCATTGACAATAAACTTTCATTTCACCCCCATATACAGCACAGTATAAAGAAAACTCATCAAAACTGAGTCTTATATAGAAGCAAACATTTCTTTATTGCAGCAAACAAAACCACGCTTGCAAAAACATGTTTACTTCCCTCCCTTCTTTATGGTGCCCCTATCTTAACTAACTTAAAAACATCTACCCTAAGCAAGATGGAACAGTGCTACAACAAAGTTGCAAAGTTTGCCACAAACTCTAAATATCACACACACACACCACTGTAAACTACTCCTAGAATTAAGCTGGTTTGAACTCCCCAACCAACTTACCTTTATTCAGCTATCCACCTTGCACAACTTTATTTTCAAGCCTACTGTCTGCCCTGCCCTAGCCAATCTAGTTACACCTTACACACCAAATCAATCCCTACGATCAGAAGACAAAAATCTCTCAGCTATCTCAAAACCCACAAGAAAACCAGGTCACTCTCTGAATTCATACTCTGTCTATATACTTTGGAATTCACTACCTCTAGCTACCAGGTCTATGCCTGGCCTAACCTATTTCAAAGCCCCTTTAAAAAAATCATCTGAAAAATACATGGCTCTTCTCCTGCATAAAGCCTGCATAATGCTCAGGTCTTTCTCTTCTTCCACACTAGCCTCATCATCCTCTTATGTCACATTTCAATCCCTCACAGACTGCAAGATACTAAGGCTCTTCTAACTCCTTCTCTCTTTCTATACCATATCCTTAAGCTACTACTCAGGCTTTATTGCTTCTATTCTTCTTAACGCTCTCTCTCACTATCTATCTGCATCACTAACTTTCTGGATGCTATTTTCCTAACTGAAACTAAAATTCTATTTTTCATGTACTATAACAGTCAATGTCACACATTGCATTACCTACGTGATATTTTTTGGACACTATCTACATTGTGCATAGTGAGAGTGACTGTTATTGTCTGTAATGTTTTAACTCTATAGAATTGTCTACGTGTGTAGTAATATATTGCAACATCTTTTAACATAGTCTGTTCTTTCAACTTATTTTTGTAAAGTATTTCTAATGTAAATTGTATTGGATTATACTGTATTTGTATTGTACTAAATGTGGAGCTTTTCTTCCCAGGCCTCTGCTAAAAAATGGGTTCTGCAGACCCAGTCAGACCACCCTGGTAAACAAATGTCAAATAAAATAAATAAATAAAATAAATGTAAACCTCAGAATGTCATTGTTACACTGTATATGGCTATATGGCATTCATCACACCTGTCATTGAGTGCAATGCCACCTTGGTATATAAGTACACAGGCATATCTGACACCTGTGGCAGCCAGAAAGCTCCCACAATAACCCAGTAAACAGTGTATATAACATGTCTAATGCAGACCGTGTCAAGGCTGTAACTGTATATACTGTCTCCTATATGCTTTGGAGGGGAGGTGTTTCTCTGCCATACAGGCAGGTGTTCAATCCCACTGTGTACCAGCTGCACATACATGAAAGGGCTGCACCTTGATTGTGGTATAAATAGGACATGCTGCAGAGACAGGTAACCCTGACACTACACACTACATGTAACAGGCATCCCATCTATGTGAAGCAGACTGCTGCTGTAATGCACATTTATTTATTTATTTACTTATTTCTAGTTTGACGACCGGGGAGGTCCCCTGGCCTCAGGGAGCCCTTTTCAGTGGAGGCCTGGGGAGAAAAGCTCCGCATTACATAGTTTAGTTATAAAAAAGCTCTGCGTTACATATTTTAGTTACATATGCAATTGTGGCAAAGAAGACACAATTACAATTTCATTTCATGCAAGAGAAACAGGCAAGTTACACAATGGGATACAGAACAAGGCAATCATAACTGGTTTAGGACAAATGTCTGTCATGGACACAGGAGAATTGTAGATGGTGCATCTCCTATGCCACAGCTTATAAATGTGTCAGCTCCCAGATCCTGCTTACACTTATCAAGGGTACCACACTATGTCAGAGATTACAGATGCATGAGTAGGCTGAATGTCGGCATTGTTCCTGTTATCCTGTGATACACATATGAGCCTATGATGCCATGCACCTATACTGCTTTACCTTTGTGAAGACATTTTGGTTCTGTGTTGACATTCCGTCCTGTGCTCTGATGTATACAGGTTTATTGTAGCAGTGTACCCATAGGTGTGTTCCAAGCAGTTCTGCACCTGAAACATAAACATTTCTGTGAGATACCATTCATTGTATAAGTATACAGCTATCACAACATCATCCAACTTAATGTACACAAAATAATGTAGTTTACTCAATACAACTGGCAGCAGACCTTATCTGTCAGTGACCGGTACAAGTGGCATGTGAAAGGCAACTGTGGATTAAAGAAATACACAGTAATTTAGGTAGTCACCCTGTGCATTAGACACATACCTTCAAGCCTCTGCATCGATGACAAGGATGACAGAGATGTGGCACAGGTTATCATCACTTGCACAGAGTATTGTGTGGTGGTGCAGGAGGCACAGGCTCACCCAACAGGTTGGCAAGTGTGTGTGTGAGTCAGGAAGGAAAGCAGGCAAGATGGTCCATCGTATGTGCCGTGTGTGTCTGCAGGTGACCTGGTTGTGACAGTGGTGTGTACGTGTCTGCATGAACACAGTCAAACTCAGTGCTGGCCCTGTGTGACTATATGTTGGACAGCTTTAAACCGTGCATGGTAGAGCTGACAGTTCACCATCTCCTCCCTCAAACACAGGAACTGGAACTGCCAGGAATTACACTGGCACCGCCATACCCAAAGAATAGACCCATATGCATACCTGTATCTATAACTATATCTCCATATTTATATTTACATTTATATATATAGATACAAAAATAGATAGAATTATTTCTGTGTCAACAAAACTAAAAGATAGTCCTAGGATTCATTAACATGGAAGCTTTGCACTAATTCTACACAATTTAAGCATGCTAGAACAATGAGCAGCAGTGCTAATTGAATATGCATGCTGCTCACCTCCTCTACACATTTGCAAACACCTTTTTGTGGCCAACAATAGCAGTTGAGGCCATGGAAAGGTGCTTGCAAGTGTGAGCACAGAATGTAAACAAAAGTGGCTTGTCTCTAGGCAAACCTAATATATGAGCATGTGCTGTAGCTCAGAAATAATAAGAGCAAGTACAGTGAAAGAATTCTGAAGGAGGAGAAGTGAAATGTGGCAATTGTACGCAAATAATACTGGT
Organism: Protopterus annectens; assembly: GCF_019279795.1. Lineage (NCBI taxonomy): Eukaryota > Metazoa > Chordata > Ceratodontiformes > Protopteridae > Protopterus > Protopterus annectens. The sequence continues at coordinate 1,868,167,202 of NC_056737.1, forward strand.
TGCACTGCATAAGTAATTAAGAAGGCAGGGGAAATGGGTAAGGTATACTAGAATGCTGCAGGTAAGTGTGCTTAAGTGTCAAAGAAACATTTCTAACATAAAAACTAGCATATATGTAATGATAATTAATGTCAATGACAATACCTGAGTTATGCACATAAATAAAAATGAACATGCTAACAAAGGATATCTTGGGATATAAAGCTGCAGCATAAAAATGGGGAGTTAAATGCGATACACATTAATAAAATGCTGAGTTGATATAACAGCAATGGCAAAAGATGCATTATAGGATGAATGTATACACTACAGCTATTGCATATGAGATGTATATACAGGGAATTCATGTATGCAGGCCAAAACCACTGCTGTATTCTCCACCTCAATATGTATACAAAAACAAAAGAATATTACAGCTGCCGTGTCATGCACATCAGAAATGGGCATGTTTTTTGCAAATAAATATTATTGGCACCCATAGGAAAGGGGTTTACCACCTATAAACATGTAATAGACAGGCAAGTGTTGTATAGCTGGATAAATATTAAATGATAATATAATGACACTCAACATACATAAGTGACAAATAACACATAATGGATGACATTTCATGATTTCAAGTTTTCCACTGGTAATTTGCAAACATTTTGGACATCATTATACTGGGTATGCTCACAGAATTACAGGGAACAGTAACCTAACAGCAGTTCAACAGCACCAACCCACAAGAAAGTGTCATAAAAGAGGATCAGTCACAGTTTTCTGATGATCTGGTAACATTCCATACAGTAAGAAATGCTTTATGAAAGCCCTTATCTGCCAATAAGCTGTATAGTGTCACAAAAACAATTGCATTAATAAAGAAATGTCTTGATGAAGACATGCAATACAGAGCATAATTGTTTTGGAAATAGGTAATGTTTGTGAGCAATGAATTAGATAAGCATTCACATCATGTCATTTTAACACATGCCAGGATACATAACAGAGAGTTGCATACCTATTGTGGACACCACAGAAGTATGCATATTGGTTATGTCATGAATAACACCCTTGAAAGGCTTACAGCACTTTCCTATCATGAGAGGTATAGATGCCCTACCTTGTAGGACAGTAACCTGAAAAGGTGGCCCACTGACTGTGCCATAACTATTGTCAGTGTGTAAGCCACTGCTCTCCAACAGACAGATGTTATTAGATTCAAACTCCTTTCTAAGATACTAGGTTCTCCACAGAGCGCTGTACTGACTGCATGTGCCAAGGAGATAGCAATGGAGTCTGTCACAAATAACTGAAATGAATGTGTACAGTAAGACAATAGTTATGAATATAATATTAACAATCTGATTTAGTCAGAATGCGGGAAAGAAACTGCACATGTTACAGCCTACACAACAATGAGGAGTTCTGTATCAACATGCCTTTGCCAAGGAAGCTGTTTCCATTGTGTAGTATACACACTGTCCCAGAATTGAACCACATTCTATCTGTGGTAGGTATGGTATACAGACCAGTACAAGCTGCATGTGCCACTGGAGCACTCACAGCACAACATGCCCAGAATAACCATTTCACTGCCATGCAATCACAACTTGCGATGATATAACATTGTCAACATAAAAATGGATACAAATAACTAGATACAGTTGTGTTTGTATAAAGTCATAAAATGTTACCCTTTTCAAGAATTGAACAGCAAGCTATGTGACTTTACTGATTAATGACGTGAATGAAAAGCACGTACCACAGTGGAAGTCTTAACACGTGTGACACTCCACCTATGCTCACTATTATATCATACATATATGTCATAAACCATCTGTTTGAGATAAAAGGAATGGTGGAGGTCTCTCCTAATGTAAATGTACAAATTATAACTGTGTTGGATGCATTCATGCATTACAGTATAAGGCCACACAATGCTAACAGTCACTGAATGTGGTGTTGAACACCTGAGCATTTGACAACAGAAAATACTTGTTATTATAGAAAATGAATGTGGAACTGTAGGTGTCACTACAGTTGTGAGATATGTTGATATATTAAGGTTATGTTTTTGCTGCAAAGGATATGTGTGCCTGTAATTGCTGTACTAAGGCAACAACAAACAGAATGTTATCTCATTTCCTTATGCCAGAGGATACTGCTTACTACATATGTTAAGCAAGGAAGATGTAATCACATATCATAACTGCTCTGAATAAAAGCATTGCTATGTGAGGAATCATTATAGCATTTTTTAATGGGAATTAACATCTATATGTGTATGCAGCAGATGTGTTTGACAACCGTGTTAGTGACATGTACAGTCATAACAAGACTGACACAACATAGTTTGAGTAGTAATGGCTGGATTTGAACTAACTGCCTAAGATTACAACCTACAGATTACTGCCTGAATCTCAAGCACCACACAACATGTTGTGGATCAAAGTGACAGTGCACAATTAGTGAAGTAAGTTAAAAAAAAAAAAATAGAAGTTGAAGTTATGGAGTGCCTGCAAAGTAAAGGATTTGATGTAGAAGGTCTAACACAGGTTACATCACAGCATGATGGAACGAGCTCCCAAAGTAGGGATAAACAGGAAGATCAGGAGACATCTGAAGAAGAAATATGGACGGGGAAAGAAAAAGAGATTTAATATGATGTAATGTCTATGCAAAGGAGAAAGCAAAACTAATCAATAAAAAAGAGCAGCATCAAAGATATTTGAAAAGAAATACAGACAAAGGAATCCAGACATGGAAAACTTTACAATACAAAAAATAAGAAAACAAAGTGGAAAAGTAGAAAAGGAGATACGTAATGGAGAAGTTAAAGAAATAGAAACGGAGGTTATGGAATATCTCCAAAGTGAAGGATTCAGTGTAGAAAATCTAATTCAGAAAGCACCACAACAGGATAGAGCAACGGAACACCAAATTAAGGGAAAACCAGTAGAATGGGAAGCAATTGGTCGGGTGCCATATAAAGATATTTTGCAGCCTTCCACAGAAAACCAGTATAAATGTTCACATATAGCTGGACAGCAAAGGAAGGAACAGGAAACTGTGGAAACTCTGATGCAGTTAATGTTGAGGAGTGATAGGTCAGTGAGTTTCCATATGATAAAGCAGCAGATGCCACAGGATGAAATTGAAGAGAATGTGCCACAGGAAGATGCAATAGAACTTTCTACAGAATGCACACAGGAAATAGATAGAGATTGGGTTAAGGTAAGTGGATAGTTAGTGGTGTGTGTATAGTTTAGTGTAGGGTTAGGTGTCAGATTTTAAGTGTATGTGTGTGGATTGCTGTTTGTTTGGTGTGCTTGTGTTGTGTGTATGTGTTTTGGATCAGCGATTTTTTTCCCTAAGAAAAAAATTGCTGATCTGACAATTTGAGATTGTAAGCTTTCGCTTACATAAGTCCGATCAATCAGCGTTCACTTTTTTAAGTGTTTGCTGATCTAATATAGACCCGTTAGATAGACATATTAAGATCGATGAAAGAAATAGCCTGCAGAAGGTCAATAAAACCCAAATAGTCAGAAGTTTGATAAAACAAATGAACACAGCAATTAGGACTGTCCATAAAGATCCATGTGATGTAACAGAAGTAAACAGGATATATTACTATACAGTTAAATTAATAACTGATAAAGTTCTACCACAAAAACATAGGATAGTAAGGGAGAGAAAGTGGAGAAATTGAATGCCATCATGGAAGTATCGAATAGAGAAAACTATAAAGATAAGACAAGAAGTGTCACTGTTAGAAGAGTATAAAAGAGAGAACAGATCAACAAAAATACATTGAAAGACAGATGTGATAAAAGCAATGTGCAGTATTAGAACAGACCAGGATTTGTCATGAATTATCACAAATAAACTAAAAATCTTAGCAAAGGTAGAAAACTTAGAAGATACACAGATAAGTATAAATGAAAAGTGCAAAATAAACAATTTATTGATGATCCAAAAGGTTTTATAGAGAATTAGGAAACAAGGTAAAAGGAATTGAAAGTCCACCAAAAAAAAGAAGAAATAGATACATTTTGGAGACATATTTATAAAGATCCTGTGGAACATAACATAACAAATATTCTAAATGGATAGCAGAAGTAAAAGAAAGAATAAAACGTTTAAAGGTACAGGATATGAAATGGGATGCAGTAACAGCCAGAGAGATTGAAACAAAGTTAAAAAAGCCTCTAACTGGAAAACCCCAGGCCCAGACAAAGTACCTAAGATCTCATTAAAAGTATTAACATCTTTGCATGAAGATTTTAGCTATGACTTTCTGTCACCACTACTATTATGCTTTGTCCTTAACCCACCTACTTAACAGCTTAGGCCATGGCCATAATTTGCCTCCTAGAAAATAACAAAGTGTAAAAACTTCTCATCTTCTCTTTGTCGATAATTTAAAACTGTATAGCTCATCAGATGAGGAACTGAAAGTACAACTGTAAGTTGTCAATCAGGTGATATAAGAATGTCATGTGGTCTTGATAAATGTGCAAAAGCAACCTTTAAAGCAGGAAAACTGCAGCACCAAGAAAACATCAGTTTGGGACAAGAATGTGATATAAAATAACTTGAGCAAGAGGGAGTGTATAAATATTTGGGAACTGATGAAGGATCAACAATAAAACATGAACAAATGTGAATAAAACTTAATAAGAAATACTTTAGAAGACTTAAATTAATACTGAAAACAGCACTGACATCTAGGAACAAAATCCAAGCTATAAACCAATGCCTTCCTACCTAACTCACAGTTTTGGCATGATTGACTGGCCCCAAAATGTGTTGAATAGACTAGATAGGAAAATAATAAGGAAGCATCATGCTCACCAAATGATTTATAAAAATCAATGCATATCAAGATTATATATTCCCCATTCTGAAGGAGGGACAGTCCTCCTTGAAATTGATTACATGTATAGATCTGTAATCGTGAGACTTCACACATATCTGCTGACCTCACAAGACCCAAATGTAATGAAAGTTTTGAAACATGAGGAGAATAAATCTAAGATGGCTTTCCTGCTTAGGCTAGCAAAAGCATATCGGTGTCAAGCAGGAATGGAAATCAAACCGCAAGTAGATAAAAGTCAGGCAGCAACTGAATGTGCCAAAAAACAAAAGAAAGAATATAAGGTGAAGGACCAGATGAAAAGGAAAGAAATGTGGAAAATGCATAAATATAGTTCTAAGTGTAGAAAACTTCTGGAAGAACCTCATGTTCAACTTCAGACTCCCACCAGCTTAAGATGTGCTGCTTGCACTACGTAAGTTCACTATAGTGGTGGAATACCAGTTGAACTGGAGACAGCCTTGACTAATCTATTCCAAGACCTCAGCCTTATACTGAGACCCAATATAATCTCCCTGCAGCAGCCTATGGCTGTAGCACTTCATGAGGAGTGCTACAAATATCCTGAACTCCTCAACACCCCACCTTTGTTCTCTAAATGTAGCACCGTTCTTTCCATTGCTAGCCATGTCTGCAAAAGTCAAGATAAAATATGCTTGAATTGGCACCCAGTTCAGATCTCATGTGTAAAACAAGTAAAAAACTGCACCAAACTGACACACCAAGTATTTATTTTGGAAATAAAAACAAAAAAGGTGAGCGCTTTCACGACAAAACTTGTCACTTCATCAGACACATAAATAAAGATGAAACCAATATTTATAGTGTAGTTAGCAGTCAGCTGACACTTAAGGTCACATGTTTGTTTAAACTCATTATAGACTCTAATTAAAAACAGATTAAAACAGGTGTAAAAATACATATAAATATAAAAAGCCCAATATACAGTTCATAAAAATACAATGTATATAAAAAAATATATATATATATATATATATATATATATATATATATATATATATATATATATATCTATAAATGTACGTAAATACATCTCTATATAAAGAAAGTATATATACATCTCCACATACATATATATAATTTAACTATGACTATTAACATTTCAAGCGACGAGACTTCAAAAAAGGTTTCAGAGTAAACATACCATTTAGTCCAGGATATCTCTCAGCATTTAATGAGAGAATCCATTTCTGCTCAATGCTCTCTGTTAAATTTTCTATATCGCCACCTCTTATATTAGGATAAACTACTTGAATGGCAAAGAATCTAAAGGTGTGTGTAGAGTCATTCTGTTTAACGTGGTTAGCTAAAGCATTGGTTTCCTTACCACTATTTATATCTCGGATATGCTCAAGGATCTTATCCTTGAACATTCTATTAGTCTTCCCTACATAGTACACATGACATTTCTGGCAGAAGGAGAAATATACAATGTTTTCAGTTCTGCAGTCAACATAATTATAACTTGTAATAGTAAATTTGTGTATAGGATGTGCAAATGTCCTATTACTATACAAATATTTACATGCAGAACACCGTCTGCATGGGAACGTGCCTAGGCGTACTGATTGAATAGGTCTATGTAAGTCCATTTTATTACATAGATGTTGTTTCAAGGACTTATTATTTCTAAAAGAAAATTACGGAATGTTTTCAATTTTGTCCAAAAGCCCTGGTACTTCATACAAAATATGCCAGTTATTCTTAATGATTTTGGTGTATTCATTAACATCACTTGAACATTGGAATACAATCCTAAATCCTTTATTATCTAAGGTGTGACCATCACCATGGTCCTTCTGTGTCCCATTTGTTAAATAAGGTTTACATCTATTTCCTCTTTGTTGCCAGACTTGTTCTATAGTAGAAATAATCTCCTGTTCAGAATAACCTCTCTCTAGAAAGTCACATTTCAAGTTGTCTAGGGCTACTTGTGCTTCATCATCCTTATTATGTAACCACAGCACCCTGTAGACCTGGCCTTTAAGTACATTCCTTGAAATGTGTCTAGGATGCATGCTAGTTTTGTGTAGGAGAGCATTCCTTCTAATGGGTTTTCTATAGATGTTACTACTAATCTCGTTCAAATCAGATTTCTTGACTGTAACATCCAAGAAATCAATATCACTGTTAGAGTGCTGGCATGTAAACCTCAGGAACTGGGTTTGGGTATGTAAATAATTAACAAAATCAGCAAGTTCATTCACGTTCCCTTTCCATATCATAAAGACTTCATCTACAAAATGCACATACCATAGGACATTATGTAGGAATGGATTAGTCTCAGAAAGTATTGTTTGTTGTTCCCAATTCATTAGAGCTAGGTTGGTGTAGCTGTTAGCACAGGCAGTGCCCATAGCCATGCCAACCTTCTGGAGAAAAAACTCATTCTCAAACACAAAGATGTTATTCTCTAGTATAATTTCAAGAAGGTTACAAATGATTTGTATCTGCTCATTCTGATAACATCTATTTAGCGTAAGGAATTCCCTAACTTTCTCTATTCCTCAGTCATTATGTATGCATGTAAATAGTGACTCTATATCCATAGTGACAAAACAATAATCTTCTTCTATAGTGGTAATTCTATCATGCAATCTCTCTAAAAATATTTTATTATCTCGTAATATAGTATAACAGCCTTCTAATTGATAATGTAAACTGTCTTCCACATATCTAGAAAGAGGTTCTGTGCACCAGCCCGCTCCTGACACAATGGGCCTCATAGGAGGTGTTACAATATTTTTTATGAATCTTAAGTAGGCCGTATATTTTAGGGATAACTGGACGGTCAATGCTAGAGAACTTAAAAAGTTGCTCATCAATCAAATTAGTCATAAGTAGATCAAAGATCAGAAATGATACCTTTTCCATGACACCATTCACAGTTGTTTTAGTAATACATTGATAAGTATGTGTGTCCTGTAACAAAAGTCTCATCTGTTGTAGATATAGTTCTTTATCAAGTATAACTATAACTCCACCTTTATCAGCCTGTTTAACTTCGATAGAGCGCATATTCTTTAGTTCTTGTAAAACTCTATTCTCACAAACAGATAAGTTACAGAAACTCTTTTTCGTTCCTTGTTCTTGCAAATTTCTAAAGCCAGTCTCACATACATCAATAAAGGTTTGTATCCCTGGGTGCATTATAGGGACAAAGGTACTCGGTTTCCTATAAGTACTACTAAAAACATCCTTCCCATTATTATTAGAATAAATATGTCTCAGAGAAAGGCTTCTACCAAGCAGTCTAAGCTCCTTCAGCATTTCTGCTGAATCTGCTCGTTTAGCAGGAATGAACGACAGGCCCCTGCTCAACAGTTCACTTTGTTATTTATTTAAAGTTAAAGAAGAGATATTAACAAGCAAACCTGTGTTTAGGTGCGTCTTCTCTTCGTTTGTTGTGCTATCCATTCCTGGCTCTGGTATTTCTGTGCTCTCCCCTGCTGCGTAACGCTTCTCGAGCATGTTCTGAAGGGAAGCGTTTTTTGTAGGGTGAACTCTCCTTTCGAGTTCTTCTCTAAAAAAACTTGATGGCTGTTATTATTTTCCACAGAATGTGCTTGGGAGGTAACGGCTAAGGAATAGGAATACGAGCTGTTATTCCTTATCTTAGTGTCATTCAGGTGTTTATCTAAGTTGGTTGCTGAGCTCGTACCGGGTTCAGATGTGGTGTTAGTAGAAACCGCCACTACTGGTGTGTACTCCGTGGTTGGTCTCCCAGCAACAATGCTCTCCTCAGGGTCACAGGAAGTAGCTGTCGATTGGGTAGTTCCTTGCAAAGAGCTCGCTTGAACTACTGGTTGAGTTCGTTCTCTCGGCCAAGAGAACACATTATTTCTCGCAAAATCTGTCTTGTCACACTGCAACTTATTAATTTTAGTTTGTTGGAGCCTTCGCTCATATGATATGATATTTTCTTGCAGTTGGTCTATATTGTTAGCTGTTATGTCAGTGGTAAAACAGGTAGTGATTTTTTCTCAAGCATGATATCATTTCTAAGATCATGCTCTATTAGCTCAAAGAACTCTGTTAGTAGTTCCATATACTTTGAGCTGAACTGTAGATTTAATTCTTGCCATCTATGAATAAGTGTGGGATAAGTATCACCATAGGTAGGCATATTTAAGACTCTCAGCCCACGAAGAATAATTCTAGATTCAAGTGATGCCTGGAGATGCAGACACTGCCATTGTAACCTCTTATACTTCTATGTCATGTTCTCCAGTTCCCTGAAATATTTCAGGAACTCGGAGATGCAGTTGCTATCAATGGAATCATGTGTCAAGCTACAAGAAGATTCAAAGTTGAGCAGAGGGTTAACTGGTACATCCCAAATCCGTAGGAACCGATCATTGCTGGTCTCTATTGTTCCTTCATTAGGCAGAGTATCCATGAAGATATGTCCTTTAAGCTGAATAACAAGGAAACAAACTGAAAATACAAACAGCTTAAAGCAAGGCAGGTGCAGATATTTGGAGAGCCAAACAAGTAAAAAACTGCACCAAACTGACACACCAAGTATTTATTTTGGAAATAAAAACAAAAAAGATGAGCGCTTTCACGACAAAACTTGTCACTTCATCAGACACATAAATAAAGATGAAACCAATATTTATAGTGTAGTTAGCAGTCACCTGACACTTAAGGTCACATGTTTGTTAAAACTCATTACAGACTCTTATTAAAAATAGATTAAAACAGGTGTAAAAATACATATAAATATAAAAAGCCCAATATACAGTTCATAAAAATGCAATGCATATAAACATATATATATATATATAAAAAAATGTACATAAATACATCTCTATATGAAGAAAATATATATACATCTCCACATACATATATATAAATTAACTATGACTATTAACATTTCAAGTGACGAGACTTCAAAAAAGGTTTCAGAGTAAACATACCATTTAGTCCAGGATATCTCTCAGCATTTAATGAGAGAATCCATGCTCAATACTTTGTTAAATTTTCTATATCGCCACCTCTTATATTAGGGTAAACTACTTGAATGGCAAAGAATCTAAAGGTGTGTGTAGGGTCATTCTGTTTAACGTGGTTAGCTAAAGCATTGGCTTCCTAGACTAATAGAATGTTCAAGGATAGGATCCTTGAGCATATCTGAGATATAAATAGTGGCAAGGAAACCAATGCTTTAGCTAACCACGTTAAACAGAATGACTCTACACACACCTTTAGATTCTTTGCCATTCAAGTAGTTTATCCTAATATAAGAGGTGGCGATATAGAAAATTTAACAGAGAGTATTGAGCAGAAATGGATTCTCTCATTAAATGCTAAGAGATATCCTGGACTAAATGGTATGTTTACTCTGAAACCTTTTTTGAAGTCTCATCGCTTGAAATGTTAATACTCATAGTTAATTTATATATATGTGTGTGGAGATGTATATATATTTTCTTTATATAGAGATGTATTTCTGTACATTTTTTATATATATATTTTTATATACATTGTATTTTTATGAACTGTATATTGGGCTTTTTATATTTATATGTATTTTTACACCTGTTTTAATCTGTTTTTAATAAGAGTCTGTAATGAGTTTTAACAAACATGTGACCTTAAGTGTCAGCTGACTGCTAACTACACTATAAATATTGGTTTCATCTTTATATATGTGTCTGGTGAAGTGACAAGTTTTGTTGTGAAAGCGCTCACCTTTTTTGTTTTTATTTCCAAAATAAATACTTGGTGTGTCAGTTTGGTGCAGTTTTTTACTTGTTTGGCTCTCCTAATATCTGCACCTGCCTTGCTTTAAGCCGTTTGTGTTTTCAGTTTCAGATCTCATGTGTATCTGGTTGTGTGCAAAGACGCACAGCCTTGCCAACTACATTTGTGCAATTGAAAGCATACAGATTACAATAAAGGTGTGAAACATGGCATTGAACTTTGCCATGTGTGATGCTCAACCTTTTGACTCGGATTCCAATGTTCAATAATGGAATGCTTAATGGCATGGCTTTTAATCCTTGTAGTTTGGAAGGTGAAAGAGGCTGAATTGTTATATATTATGATGTTGGGGTTTACACAACATTAAAATATTGTTGTGACAGCTGGGAATTGAACCCATGGGATAAAGCATGCAAAATTTGAAACTTAGTTTATTAATTGACATTGATCCAGGGGAACTACCTTTCAAACATGCTAATTAGAGATATACTAATTTCAGAATGAATAGAGATACATGTCAGAGAGGCCTGTATGTGTGTGACTTTAATTTGTCCTAGGAATGTATTCCTATGTAAAAAGGCAGCATTTTTGTTTGCAAGTATATTTCAGATGGATGCAGTTGAATGAGCTGAGTAGTACAGGTTGTGATATGTTACATACATGCATACTTCACAAGACATAACTGTCTTCAACACATAGTTTGGATATGTGATGAGTCATGATGATTATAACAAAAGTATCATGCCTATCATACATATGGAACTTAATTTGAAATTAAATATCATCATTGTCATATCCAGAAAATTGTATGCAGATTAGCTTGGTGTTATATGTGAAGCATTAATAATTTATGTTAAACAGAAAAGTTTAGGTATGCAAACACTTTGCTTGCAATAAACACGTTAAACATTATCATTTGTCTTTATTTTTACAGTAAAATGAGCTCGCATAGTGTGCCAACCATAGCTGTACTACCACATAAATGTACAACTCAAAGCAGATATCATACATCTCAGGTTAAAGTGTTTACCTAGCAAATACAAGGGGCAGTGTTTGATTCTCACGTGGGGTAATTGGCTAGGCTTAAAATGGCCCACAAGGGGCAATTAACCTAGTACTAACCTATGAACCTGTTAGATCAAGAAACCTGGACAAAGGCACAAATAATGGGTGGGACAAAGGCCTAAAAATAGGGACATGCTTTAAATATTACTGTTACAAACTTAGAAAGTAGATAGAATAACAGGATATGCATTAACATGACTTTTTGGAAGGATATTAAGTCTGAAACTTAAATGTGTGCCATTATTTTTTGACTTCAGTCCTCAATGATTTGTCAGAGATTTTCCAGAAAACCACAATTTTATGAGAAACAGACCAAAAATATGAGTAAAAAAATCTGGATATTCTGCAAAAATCTCTATAGTTGAGAGGTATAGCAGACATCAATAATATAAATCTTTAATGGAAACAAAATAAACAGTAAAATAAACACAAGTGGTTTAGCACTTTCATCCTATAACATGATAAGAACTTCAGCAGAACCTAAATTAAAGTTAGTTACCCAATTAAATGTCAAAAGTAAATTGATCATGTGACTCTAGAAGGCTAACTCCTTAAAGAACCATACAGAGGTGACTTAAGTAGCAAACTATCATATGCTCTTACATAGAAATGATATTTGTTATAATCTTTAAAATTAGAAACTTTCTAAAATAAAATTAGTACAAAATAAATATGAAATGAATAATACATAGTGTATAATGATATAATAGTTAAAAATAATTAGAATTTTTTTTTAAATTGAACCTGATTTATTAAATGTAGTAGGAGAGAGACCACTTTTTGTCTACAGAATGGGGAAAAACTTGAACCCCATGATTTAATAAAATCTGTGCAGGCACCGTGTAGAGCCTACATGATATGTATCCATGTACATGGCCACGGTTCCCTTTCAGCAAAGCACCATGCATAGTAATGGTGGTGCTCTGGTGAGGGAGAGCATAGGAACAGGGATATTGAATCAGTGAAGGAAGAAGTGTAGAGGCTACCTGTGGTTGTGGATGCGTACAGGGTGAGGCTCTTTGTACTGCTCTCTGCTACTGTTGAAGCCCGGAAGAATTGTTTCAAATGTATAATATTTTATTTTTATAATTTTCTTTCCCTTTTTCCTTTCTGCATGTTTGCACAGCGTGTTGTGAAAAAATGCCAAGCTGTGCTCACACATAGACAGCTGACACCTGCCAGACATCTAAAAATAGAAACTGGATGTCATTAATTATCATAATTACATATTCTGTTTTTTTTTTTTGTAATTGCTGTTTGCGTGGCACAGCATGGAGTTCCGCAGAGCTGAGCGGCACTCATACAAACATAGCCAATGGCTGTCAGACATCTAAAACTAGAAACTGGATGTAATTAATTATTTATTTCTGGCTCTGTTTAGGCATATTTGCTTGGTGCGGTGCTTAGCAATGCTAACAGGCAGCCCAGTAGTATATGTGAAGGTATAATAGTTTTCATAATATTCAACTGGCTAAATGGTTAGAGTTACAGCCTAATGCATAGTAGGCCCTGGGTTCTAGTCCATAGGAGTGATAAAATGTCTGTAATTTAATTTATTATATAGGTTTAATTTTAAAAACAAATTTGTGAAATATGGCATTGCTGTGCTGTGCTGAGCATGGCTTAAACATGCCAATGGCTACCACTATTTGTGCAGTTGTAAGCTTCGCTAAAACCTTGGTTGGCGAGTTTTCAGCCTGCTTAGCTCTGCTTAGCTGGTTTGCATGCGGCTAAGTGATGTGGCACTTTTTTGAATGTTACTCAATGACGTGTAAGGGTGGGAAAAAAAACTATATTAGGCGCAATAGGCGTGAATTCTTCACCATTCATCGGAGTCTAATTAACTGTTGATATGGCAGGTGGTGCTGATGAAAGTGTGCTTTTTTGGGCACAGAGATTGTGTGTTCAGGAGTTCAAGGTCTTTGTTGGGCTCCTGGTCAAAAATTTTAACCCAGGCAGCTGTAGAGAGGTTTCCAGGGCTCAGAATGTGAGTCTGAGGCCCGGGACCAGTTGGCCAGGCAACTAACCAGTGTGACTGGTATCCTCCATACTGGAGAGCAGTGTCATTACCATTATGATGACCTGAAGAGGAGAAAGAAGGGAATCTTGGACACCTAAGTCCAAGCGGCATGAGACGGGAATGCCCCTCAAATATGTAAGTATGTTTTCCACTGTTTTATCAAACTGCAAGCTGAATGTCTGCAAAACTGGTATGCATAATGGTGTGCTTCTTTTCCAATAACTGCAGCTGAGAGGGCTCTCGTAATGTTGAGTCCCATGCTGGGCGCTTGGCCAGGTTGTGCCGTGAGTGTGGTGAGTACGGATTTATTATGCTAACTGTAGTGCAATAAGCAAGAAAGAGTAAAGCATTTACTGCAATAAAGTATACACAATGAAAACTGTAGTGCAATAGATGGGCAAGTAGAACTGTAGTGCAATAAATTAGTAATTAGAGCTATAGTGCAATAAATGAATAAAAACTGTATTGCAATAAACAATACCAATAACAGTAAGCAAAATGGTGTACAGCAGGATTGTGTTGTCATAACCATTACAGTAGAGCTGTATGCATTGCTTGTCTATGCTAAGGTTTCTGCACATTATGCTCTCTGTTCTTTCTACTCTAGGTAATAAAGGTATATGGGTGAGGTAGCCCACTCTATGGGCAGATATTGGATGTGAAGTATTAAGCAGCATTGTTGATTAAAGAAATTTGTTTTAATAAACAACACAATAAGTTAATAAATGGCTGTATTCCATGCATGAGTGTTCTACTGTCACTGCAGTCAAGTGTAACAGTAAATACTTCTGGAATGCAAAACAAATTTAGTCACATAATGCTCTCATTTCCTCTCACTCCAGGAACAAAAGGTCTATGGCTGAAGTAGCCCATGTTGTGAGCAGATATGATTCTGTTTACATTTCACAGACACTTGTCAGTAATACCAATAAAGTGTTACGCAGCATTGTTGATTCCTAAAGAATCTGTTTACATATTCCCAGTATGGCTATATTCCTTGCATGCCTGTATGTTACTTAATGTTGTGTTACACATAATATACATTAATATGTATTTGGATTGATAAATATGATGTTCCATTCTGTTAATACTAACAATGGTTTGGTTATTACTAACCTTAACTTATTGCTATACATCATTTACCACAGCACATCAAAGTAGGCTGGTTCCAGCTGATCCATCTACCTTGCCTAATCTGGCCAAGGCACCAGGTCCAGCACATCTGGAACCCAGACCGGTGGTACCTCCTCTCCTTCCCCTGCACTACCTGTGGCATTGTGTAGTACAGCCCCATGGGATGGGGGTGGGCCCTCCTTTGGGAGCGGTGGTGGAAGGGGTGTTGTCACCTGGGTTGAGCTGCCAGTTTTGGTGAGCAGGATAGTCTGCCATGGTTTTGACCACCGCCTGCGCTGAATTGAGGACATGCTGGCCAACCTGGTGGGGCAGCCTCATCCTGGTGCCCAGCCTCCACCACTGCCACCCCTGGGGCAGTGACAGAGCAGTGCAGACAGTCCCATGGGTGTGGATGTGAGTCATGCTGCTGCCTTGTGGAGGCACATGGGACTTAGATTCCAAAACTCCCTCCCTATCCAAGGTGTTCACCCCTCATGTGTCCTACACCTCCCCTGTCTGCTGTCTTGTTTGTCTTGTCTGTTTGCAAATGCATCCTTACCTACCCAACTTACCTAATGTCTGCTAGTACTATCAGATTAGGACATATGCTTGATAACATTAGCAGACCTTGTTGTTGTCAGTCCTTTGGGGGGCACATCACACACAGACAAATAGTCTTAAGGTGGATGACATCATCAGGCCTTGTAGAAGAGGACAGTTTGAAAGCAGCAGTAAGTTACAGGGCCAAAAAGTGCATAACCCCTATAGGCACATCATAGGTTCATAGGTTTATAGGTGTATACTAGGCTAATGGCCCTGGGGCCTTTACAAGCCAAGCCATAGGATTACCCTGAGATTGTGCCACCCAACCTTAGTTCCCAGTGCCTCTGTTGAGTAGAGCCACTGAAGTTATCCCTGGGGTGAATTTTCTATTTCCCATCCACTCATCAAGATTTCTCTTGAAGAGGGTCAGCGAGGTGCTCTGCTTGACATGTATGGGAAGTCTATTCCATAGCATAGGCAGTGTCTGCATTATGAACCTGTACCTCCTGTATGTTCTGTTGATTGTGGTAATGAGGTTGAGGTCTGTGGAGTGTGTGGTGTGGAAAGATTGGGATTTCTTTAGATATAGCATTTCTAACAGAGGTGGGTCAAACATGGCTTTGTAAGTCAAGCACAGATCACCTCTAAGTAGGTGATATGAGACAGAATAATTGGAGTTTTTTGAGTCTGTCCATATAGAACAAGTGTTTAAGGCCTAGGATTCTCTTTGTGAGGTACTTTTGCACCCTCTCCAGTTGTTGCAGGTGTCTAGTGAGGTACATGCCAAATGGGGCATTGCACTCGATGATTGACCTAATGAGGGAAGAGTAGAGGGAGACAATGACCTCTTTCTTCCTGGATGCAAAACCCTTAGTAATGAGATGTGCCACATTGAAAGACTTTCTGACCACAGTGGCAACGTGGTGATCAAAAGAGAGGTTGCTGTCAACCTGTGTTCTCAGATCTCTTATAATACCTCCTGTGTTCAGTAGACTACCATTGATGTGGTAATTCATGGGAACCGGGTTTTTCCCAAAGGGGATGATGACACATTTTTTGGCATTGAGCTTAATGCTATGGTTCTGACACTAGTCGTTGGTCTCAGTGAGGCCATTCTGTAAGATGTCAACATCACTTGGGGAGTTAATAATAGCTCCCAACTTGAAATCATCTGCAGACTTTGTCAGCCAGAGTCTCTTCATGTTGGCCTGCACTTCAGGGAAGTAGATACCAAGCAGGAGAAGACCCAAGGAGCAAACCCTGGGGGACTCCACTTGTGACCAGTCAGTAGTCTGACTTGGAGTCAGCTACTTTCACACTGTGGGTTCTATCTGTGAGCCAGTTTGCAACCCACCTAGTGATACAGGGGTTCATGCCTAGCTTAATGAGTTTTTTCTATGATTTCTGAGTGGGAAACCTTATCAAAGGGCTTGGCCAGATGAAGGTAGGCTATATGAACCACCTTGCCTTCATCCACAGCTCTGGTGACTGACTTAAAGAAGTCAATCAAGTTGAGCAGACATAATCTACCCTTCACAAAACCAAACTGTGTGGGATCCAGAGTTTTGAGATTCCCTATATCCTTGCTTATTAGGTCCATGATGATGCGTTCCATAGCTTTGCATATCAGACTTGTCAGGCTAATGGGGTGAAAGTTCCCAGGGTCTGTAGTTGCTCCTCCTTTGCGGAGATGGATGACATAGGGTGAGGTGAGGCTGTGATTGAACAGGGCACACAGGTGAGGTGCCAGTTCACTCTGTAGTTCATGTAGAACACAGCCAGGGATATTGTCAGTTCCCATAGAAGCTATATTTTTGGCCTTGGACAATGCTGTTTTAACCTGTGCAGCAGTAATACTGGGTGCCTGGCAATCTACTGGTATTGTGATTGGTCCTTTGAGGGGGAGAGGGGTAAAGTTGGCACAAAATCTGTCGGCCAGTATCTTGACAATATCTGTTGGCTTGGTATAGGAGATACCATTGTGCAGTAGCTTAAACCAAATCTGGGTATTGCTGTGGAGATTCTTTACATAACTATAGAAGGATTTATGGTTGTCTTCAGTTGTTTTGCGCACACACACACACACACACACACACACACACACACACACACACACACACACACACACACACACACACCAAGTAGCCTGGAGGGAGATTAGAACCCCTATCTATCTAGTCTTATGCACTACAGCTCACAGTACTTATCACGTGTGCCACAGGTTACGTCTGTTGTACATGTGATTGCAGGCATAGTACTTGAGCATTATACAAACTAAGCTTGTGGTGAACAGCATCTGTGGCCTGCAGAGTAATATTTCTTCATACTGTTACCAGCATGTAGTATCCTAGCAGTGAGATAATTGTTATTATCCTAACTATGTGTGTTACCAGTATGGCCATATGTGGCTGTTTGCACTTAGATAGGTAAACCTGTGGGCAGGAACAATGTGCCCTGTCCATGCGTGCATTGTCAAAATTCTACATTACACCACCTTCTCACCCGTGTCTGTCTACATGGTGACATCCAGCAGGCACAGGTGTCTGTAGGCAAGTGGATTATGTACTGTTGCACCCTTAGTTTGGATCCTTTGAGCAACAGTATGACTGTGTGATAGTGCAGATTTACTCACCATTATTAGGGTATGTAGGAGAATATGGACATCCACACACATATTTATGTATATAACAGGGATGTATATATAATTGTCGCTACATGTGTGTATGATATGTATATGTGTTATGTGGATATATGGGAATAGTCTATGTATCATTTTAATATATATATATATATATATATATATATATATATATATATATATATACACTACATAGAGTTAGATATTCTATGTATGTGGGAGACAGATAGTGACAGACAGATATGTATACATATATGTCTGTATCTATAGACATATGTATACATAACAGGTCATTTTGATCAGAGGGCAACAGGATTGTACCAGAGGGCAACAGGATTGTACTCAGTTTAACTAAGTGCCTGGGCATGCCCAGTGGGACTGTCAGTACTTATAAAGTGACTCCAGGCTACACCTACCTATACTCCAGTCCGGGATTTTCTGTGTTACAGGCTCTGACATCTGTCCCTCTTTCTGCAGTACTGCACTTCATTCAAAATGTCCATGGCATTCGCCAGCTGTCTGCTGTACTTAATGTGACTGAGGATCATAATGTTACCCACACACAGGCTGACAATCTGTAAAAACACCAACATAATAATACCTGAGATGCAAAAGACATGACTACTTCCAGATTAGAACCATCAACCATGCTAACTTTCCTAGTCCACTGAGCCACACAGGCTGCCAGACAGAGAGGAGTCATTCATCACACAATCAACAGCATAAAGATGTACTTTCTTATTCCTGCTTTATGTGTGACATACAATGTGTGATCAAGTTCTGTGTTACAGCCCTGAGATTGCCTGATCTGCTGATATACCATTGCCGACTTACTGTTAAAGCAGTTATATGGGAATAATGCTGTGTTGGGGGGGGCAACAGCACATGATCTGCTGAGATAGTAATGCAAATATCATGTGACCTCACTATTTAACATCTCCCTTGAGTGATGTAGTAAATAGTTCAACCATGAGGCCTATTGATTATTAGGAAAAACATACTATTGGACTTGGTATCTGTAGTCCCATGTGGATGTTACTTCTGTCCACATAGCCCACTATATTTCCTTGCATAAATGTGGCAGATCCATACATACAGTACCATATTATAGTAATCTTACAAGTTGTGTGTAGGTTAGGGACTTACCTTGTGAATGCAGTAGTTGACAGAACTGTAGTTCAGGTCTGACTCTGTCTGCTGCAAGCAGTACACAGCCAGTACATGGATAGGTGCAGGTTATATGTGTTGCCTGGCATCAACAATTTTACTATATGTATGTGAGTAGGAGTAAGGTGTCCATTCCTAGGGCCCTAGGTTGTCAATGAATGTGCTATGTGTTGCCTCTTAGCCAAAGCCAGGGTGTACCGGGTACCATACCTCTCAATTGTACAGATGTTCACAGAATGTCCAGATTATTGCCTCATATTTGTGGTCCATTTTTCATAAAATTGTGTTTTTCTGGCAAATTAGTGGCAAATCATTAAAGACTGAAGTTAGAAAATTATGGCAGACATTTGAGTTTCAGACTTCTTACCCTTCAGAAAATCCATGCCAATGCAAAATCTGTTATTCTATCACATTTGTAAGTTTGTAAAAGCAATATTTTAAAATTGTTCCTATTTTTGGGCCTTTGTCCCACTTTTATTTATGGCTTTGTCCAGATTTCTTGCTCTAAGAGGTTGAGAGGTATGCTGGGCATGCCTACTTCTGCCTATAGGGACATTATCAGGGGGTTCCTCTGCAGAGTCCTCCTGAGACTGTGGTGGTGACCTAGGCAGTGGTAGGGGGCTGTGCGTCCCTTCCCTTAGCTGATCCTGCTGCAGCTGTTTCTGCAGGATCATATTATGTAGCATGGCACATACTGTGAGCATATATGCACATGTGGCTGGAGAGTACTGCAGGGATCCACCAGATATATCAAGGCACCAAAACAGTGACTTCAGAAGCCCAAACACACACTCTATGATGTTCCTAGTTTGAGCATGTACCTCATTATGGCATTCTTTGATGGGTTTGTGTGCATTCCTGATGGGTGTCATCATCTATGGTTCCAGTGCATAGCCAGCATCCCCCAGTAAATGGCTGTGTGGGATGTCCCCCCAGCAAACATCTGGTACAGCTGTGATGTGTGCCAGATATGGGAGTTGTGATAACTGCCAGGGTTGCCAACACACACATTCAGGATAATCCCCTGGGCATTGCACATGACCTGGCAGTTGAAGGAGTGGTACCCCTTTTGATTGATGTAGAGTCTACCCTCCTCACTGGGGGTGAATTGATGTGTACATGAATACAATCTATGGCACCCAGTACCTCAGGGTAGTGTACTACATGGTAGAAGGGTTGCATATTGCTGCCCCTCAACCACTGGCATGTGGTAGCATGACACCCAGCAACTGGATGATGATGCCTGTGAGACCCTCATCCTGTCCCCAGTCGGTCTTTGGAAGGTTCATAGGTTCATAGGTAGGTACTAGGCTATTGGCCCTAGGGCCTATATAAGCCTAGCCAAATAGTACCCTGGCTTTTGCCAACCAAGAAAATTATTTTTCTGTGCCCCTGTCAAGCAGAGTCACAGAAATGATCCCCGGGGTGAATTTCCTATCTCCCATCCAATCATCAAGATTTTTCTTGAAGAGTGCTAATGAGGAGCTTTGTTTGATATAGATAGGTAGTTTGTTCCAGAGTATGGGAAGTCTCTGGGACAGGAAGCTATCCCTCCAGCATGTTCTGTTTATAGTGGTGACAAGGTTTAGGTCCCTAGAGTGTATAGCTAGGAGGGATTGGGATTTCATTACGTGGAGCATGTCCAACAGCTTTGTATTTTAGGCAGAGATTGCCTCTGAGTAGACAATATGCGACAGAGTAAAGCTGGAGTTTTTTGAGACGGTTTGCGTAGAGCATCTGTTTGAGGCCGGTAATCCTCTTTGTGAGGTATTTCTGTGGCCTTTCCAGCTGTTGTAGATGTCTTGTGAGTTACATACCAAAAGGGGCGTTGTACTCTATAATGGGTCTAATGAGTGATGAGTAGAGGGGAACAATGACCTCTTTTTTCCTGGATGAAAAACCTTTTGTGATGAGGTGTGCCATGTGGTTATCAAAGGAGAGACTACTGTCCACCTGTGTCCCAAGGTCTCTTATCCCACTTTGGTGTTAAGTAGACTACTGCCTATGTGGTAGTTCATGGGAACAGTCTTTACCAAAAGGGATGACAATGCACTTTTTGGCATTGAGCTTGAGGCCATGGCTTTGACACCAGGCATCTGTCTCAGTGAGGCCCTTTTGTAGGATGTCCACATCGTTAGGAGTTTTGATTATGTCTCCTAATTTTCAGTCATCTGTGAACTTTGTTAGCCAAAGACCTTCTGTGTTAGCCTGTACTTCAGAGAAGTAGATACCAAACAGGAGAGGACCTAGGCCTGAACCCTGTGGTACTCCACTTGTCACTGGTCTGAAGTTGGATTTAAAGACTGCCACTTTCACAGTGTGGGTTCTGTCAGTGAGCCAGTTGGCAACCCATCTTGTGACATAGGGATTTATACCTAGTTTAGTGAGTTTGTCTATAATTCCAGAGTGGGGGATGGTGTTGAATGCCTTGGCGAGGTCTAGATAGGCTGTGTAAACCACCTTACCCTCATCTATGGCTTTGGTGACCTCTTCAAAAAAGCCTATCAGGTTTAGGAGACATGATCTGCCTTTTACAAACCCGAACTGGGTAGGGTCCAGAGTTTGGAGATTACCAGTGTCATTGTTTATAAGTTCCATGATGATATGCTCCATAGCCTTGCAGACCAGGCTCATCAGGCTAATGGGGTGGTAGTTCCTAGGGTCCATGGTGGCTCTCCCTTTATGGAGTGGGATAACTGTTGCTGTGCACCATTCAGTGGGCACAAAGCCTGAGGTGAGGCTATGATTGAACATGGTACTTAGGTGGGGTGCCAGTTCGTTCTGTAGTTCATGTAGAATGCAGCCTAGGATGTTGTCAGGTCCCATGGATGGTGTGTTCTTGGCTTTGGAGAGTGGGTTTTTTACCTGTGCAGCCATGATTGCAGGTACTTTGTATTCTTCTGGTATAGAGATTGGCCCTTTAGGGGATGAGAGAGGGGTAAAGTTAGCACTGAACCTATCTGCCAGGATGTTGGCAATATCAATTGGTTCTGTATATTTAGTGCTATTGTGCTGTAACTCAGAGCAGATCTGAGTGTTGCCATTGAGATTCTTGACATAGCTATAGAATGCTTTGTGGTTGTCTTTAGAATCAGTGGCGATTTTGTTTTCGTAACTAGCTTTGGAGGATTTTATGAGGGATCTCAGCTTCTTACTGAGGCTGACCATGGAGTTCATCCAATCATGGGATTTTATTCTTTTTTGCAACAGTTTCTTTCTTCTGTTGTAGAGTTTGTTTATAGCAGGGGACCACCAGACTGGCTTCCTTTTTTTGGAGGATAGCATCTTAGTTCTGTTAGGGATTGCACGATCCATGTACTCATGTAAGTGCTTATAAAGTGGAATTGTATAGGATTCAGCAGGTGTATCTCTATTGTCCATCAGCTTGGGTGTCGTGAAGTTTGCCACTTCTGTCTTAAGAAGCGTGAAGTTGGCTTTGGAGAATTTTTTACGGTGGTTTCCCCTAATGGGGTGGGGGTGGGGTGGGGGTGGGATGTGGATCCCTAGGGTGATTTGCTTGTGGTCAGATCTGACCGAGTAATTGACCTCTGGTGTGGAACTCCGGTTGCCCAGGATGGTAATGACCAGGACTAAGATATTAGGATAGGTCCCTTTGGCTAGTATCCTAAGGGCTACATGTACCTTTTTTCATCCTGGGATCGGTTTCCCTCTGCTGGGACTGGGTCTAAGTTGAGGGCAGCAGAGCTCATTTGAGTTCTTGTAGTATATCTCTGTCCACCCTGTAGTGATCTATAATCTCCAGCTCATGTAGCTCCTGGTAGGTTACCCTGGGCCTGAACACTCTTCTCCTTCTCTGTCTAGGCCTATTGTCAGCAGCAGCAGCAGCAGCAGCTTTGACTTTAGCACCTAGGACATACAGATGTAGCAGACCTGCAACAGCCCCTAGCATTCTGTCAGTTAAAATTCCCAAGTCTGTACTCCAATGGTGCAGAGCATAGGGGAAACAATCAGATTGTAGGGTGCATGCATATTTTATAGTGCACTGCTGTAGGTGCTGACTGTGTTTAGAAGTCATTGGACACACCTTCTCCTGATGTCAGCTACCTCCTGTGTAAACACCAACATGGTTCTCTGCCTACATGAAGGGGATATGCAGACATGATTACCCCTTTATGCTATTCAGTAACTCCACCTCATTTGCATAGAGATCCATGCTCACAGCCTGGAAACTACATACTTCCTATCCCTACCACATTAGCAACAGCATGAGTGCACCATTGTAGATACTCCATGCAAGGTTCTGTAATACATTTCTGTCACATAACATTAATTTTATTTTTTCCAATTTTTTTTTTCATTTTTATAAAGCATGTTTGTGAACTGTGGTGCACCACACAAACATGCCTAGATTATTACAAAAATGTAATTTAACTTATTTCCTTCAATTTTTTTGGACACACAGGAGGATAGTTTTGCTCATATGTGTATGTGGTATGCCATTTCTGTCCATATAGCTACACATCTTTTGTCTGTCTATACGCCTGTACATGGAATATTTCCATGTACAGTATGGACAGTGACATGGGGTCTAAAGAGCTGACTATCTGCTTGCTGGATCATTCTACCTGCCTCATTTGCATGAGATTCACATGTTTATGAGGTCATTTGCATGCCACGGAACTTCCCATGTTAATGCGTGCATGCACACCGCTCAGCAGTGTTTACTGAATCTAAAACCTACTTACTTTCATGTAAGCAGTGCAGCCTTATGCCTACATGGTAAATAAAACCATGTAGGCTTTATTAAATTCCCCCCAAAATCTATTTTAGAAAGACCTTCATCAACAATCAGCTATAAAGAAAAACGAGGCATCTGTAAGTGTGGTGCATGTAATCAGTGCACATTTATTCTAGATGAGGATGTTATTAACTTAGCCAATCAAAGAATTCATTTGGAAATGGGTAATTGTTCAACAAAAAGTGTGGTATATGTTGCACTATGTTCAGGGTGCAGTGTTTTTTTACACAGGAAAAACTGAGAGAGTTTTTCGAAAGTGCATCTATGGACATAACTGTGATATTTTAAAGAACATGCCCAAAAGTTCCCTGTTTAATCAGGTTACTATTAAATGATCGAAGATGCATTCTTTTGAATATGTCTTGATCAAACTTGAAAGCACAAAAAGGCAAAATAGTGAAACGGCATATAAGCGAATTCTTTCCCTGGGAAATAAATCGCTTGGCCGCTTCCATTACTTTGCCATTTTCATGACTGTAGTGCAATCTCAGAGTTGGTATATTTAAGTAAGGGGTGTGGGGGGTACAGCCCCCCACTTTATGTAACGTTTTACAATTTTTTTTTGTTTTGTGGAACAGCGATTTTTTTTCCCTTGGAAAAAAATTGCTGTTCTAAGCATTCGAGATTGTAAGCTTTCTGTTACATGGGTTCGATAAATCATCGTTCGCTTTTTTAAGTGCTCAATGATTTAACATAGACCCGTTTAAACACACTTTATATTATAGTTTGTTTAAGAAATTCCAGTTCAGAATTTTAGAATGGTAAACCCCAATGAGTGGGGTAGTGACTGAAACATTACTTGAAATTAGAGAATTATGGTGGCATTTGAAACTAGATGCATTCAGTTTCTCATGTCTTAATGAACACATTTCATTAATTCCAGTATTGAAAATGAAGGCATTACAATTATAGATTAAATTTTTATAAACTAGTTAGATGTTTTATTTTAGTAATTAGTGTGATTAATATGAAAACATAGGGTTTTAATGTCAATGGAAATTTATTTCATTATCTCTTATAGTTGTGTATATTTAGGTATTATATTATTATACACTATGTATTATTTATTTTAGAAAGTTTCTAATGTTAAAGACTATAACAAATATCATTTCTATGCAAAAACATATGATGGTTTGTTATTTAAGTCACCTGTGTATGATTCTTTAAGGAGTTAGCCTTCTAGAGTCACATGATCCATTTACTTTTGATATTTGAGCAAAAACAGTGTCGAATACACCAATACCGAAAAAGCCAAACACTGCTTGCACCACGGACTCTAACACAACTTTATTGTAGCTGAAAACAAAAAAAACACATGGATTGAGCGCTTTCTTCCCCTACACAGGGATTTCATCAGAATCCTATGTAAGGGAAGAAAGCGCTCAATCCATGTGTTTTTTGTTTTCAGCTACCAGAAAGTTGTGGTAGTGTCCGAGGTGAAAGCAGTGTTTGGCTTTTTCAGTAGTGGTACTTTTGATATTTAAATAGGTAACTAACTTAATTGAGGTTCTGTTGAAGTCCTTATGATGTTATAGGATGAAAATGCTAAACCTCTTGTGTTTATTTTACTATTTGCTTTAATTCTATTAAAGATTCATATGATTGTTCTCCACTTACACCTACGGTTGGCACACTGTGTGAGCTCACTTTTCTGTGGTTATTTGCTAAATGTTACAAAATGTTTTGAGAAGTGGGATTCTGACACCCTTTGTAAAATTATCTTGTAGCTTGATTTGAAGCATTAATCACTTGTGAACTTTATCTAAAGTCACTGCACTTGTACCTTGTGCCATGCAGAAAGTTATATAATGTGCATATTCTTCACTAAGTACTATCCAGAGGGTCTATGTTAAATATTTGAATGCTTAAATGTTTCAATCGCTGAAGATCGATCTTCAGTGATCGAACATTTAAATGTTCGAATATTTTAAAAAATTAAAAAAAAAAAATAACAAAAAGTAAAGGGTGTAAGCAGGGGGGCAAGCCCCCCTGCACCCCAGCCCCCACACCCCCGCTACTTAAATATACCAACTCCAAGATCGCACTACAGTGTATGAAATGGGAAATTTTCCATTTCCTCACTGTAGCACACTGAAGTGCAATCTCGGAGTTGGTATATTTAAGTAGCGGGGGTGTGGGGGGTAGAGGGCGGCTTGTCCCCCTGCTTACACCCTTTACATTTACTTTTTTTTTTAAATATTCATTTTTTATATGTTCAAACATTTAATTGTTCGATCACTAATGGTCGATGTTTAGTGGTTTGAACAATTAAGCATTTGAACATATAACATAGACCCTATCCAGAGTGCTTATGACCTTGCAATGTTGTCAGGTTGATTTGTGCTACATAACACAGCCTAAACTAAAATTTTCACTTTTTTCCTTAGGCAGTGAATTGTGCCCGCAAGCTGCTGAGTAGAGAGCAAATGCAAAAGGCATTAGAAATAAATATGAGAGAGAATAGAGCTAATAGTGAATTGAATTCAATCAATGGGTATATATAGCAATGATCAGAGCAAGAAGTCCATTCAAGTGACAAATTCATCCTTCTCACATCTAGATGAAGCATCAGAAATGTACTTTGGGGAACATTTTATCAGACTTGTAGTTAATGATAAATAATGACAAATGTGGACGGACAATAGTTCAGATGTTGTTAGCAATACTGACAATAGTTGATTTTTAAACAACAACACAATGATATCACAACATGTGATTAAATATGTATTCAGACCACCCTCTGTATAATTATCAGTTAAGGCAATTTGAGCCATCCATCAGCTGTTCTTTTCTCTAAGTTCACTGTACTTATATCTTGCACCACAGAATAAAGCTACCTGACAGGTATTTTTTTGTTTACTGAGTACTATCCAGAGTACTGGCAGCCATGCAGTGCTACCAGAATGGATTGCACTACATAAGGCAGCCTAAGCTAATGCTTTTACTTTTTTCCTTAAATCATGGCAGTTTGTTTCATGCTACCAAGTGGCACACAAATGCAGAAGGCAATATTTATAAAAATCATTCACAAAAGTTGTTTTGGATAATAATTTGAAGGCATGTTAAATGAATCACCCTTTATATCTAGCAATGAGCAGATACTGCCACATTACATTGATTTATTTTTCACATCTCCTTGTCACATCACTACTATCATGTATGTCTCACAATATCAGGGCTTTATGTTATGCCATAGGAATGGAAAAGGGGACAGGGAGCAGCAGAATACTTTCATTTTGCACAAACACACAATTAATATTGACATAATGTCAAATGACATATCTGTCTATCACTTTTAGTCAATACTGACCTTACCTGAGTTTTCCACCTCAGCACATTCATATTCCAAAATGAGTGTCAAGATTTATTATGACCTTCTTCAGTAAAATGATTTGTGAACAGGTTTTGAACCCTGCATCAGCTGTACTGTTTCTCTAAGCTCAATATAGTTACATATCATGCCACAAAAATAGGCGTGTGACAACTTGAATTTCTTCATTCAGTATTGGCCAGAGTTCTGAGGAAAGCACAACAATACCCATCCAAGTTGTGCTACTGATGGCAATCCAAATTAAAACTGTTAGTTTCTGTCTTGGGCAGTGTGAACTGCCTTTCACTGCTACTAATTGCTGCCAGTCAATGGAATGTAATGCCAAATGATGTAAAAATGATCAAGGAAAAAGACACATTTTGAAAAAAAGTATGTTAAATGTACATTTCTGATATTTAATCAACTTTGTTATTGTGTAACATGAACCTGTATAGATTTGAAACATCAAACCAGGGTATCAAATACAATCATTTAAGATTATATTACATATTTCCCACAGACAAAGACACATATTAGCAACGATAAAAAGTGCTTATATGTACTCAAAATGTGACATTGTATCAAGTCATATTGAAAGTGCAACAGAACCAAGTTATGAAAGTTGTCATTTCATATTTACCAGTAAATGTTTGGATGATTGGGGTATAATCAACAGTTAGGATACACTTGGACTCATAGAATATTAAACAAAGAGTGCAAACACTGCAGGTGTATTCATCTCTTTCTTTATGATGTCTCATACTCATATGTATGCTTTCCTAAGAACAGTGCTATCTCATTTTTATTGTACATGTTATCTATATCAATGCTAAATGTGCTCACTTGAATGCACACAACATTTCTAAGTAAAAGGCAGTAACTGTCATCATTAAGACAGCATTTGAGTGTTAGCAATGGTGCTCTCCTAACTCAGCTAATGTACTTTCAGGCTTTCTGGTAAGTCTCTTCTCCCTCACATGCACTCAGTAAGTCTACATCATAGAGGGGAAACTGTGAAGCTCTGATTGTTCCTGCAGTTAGACTAATCATAGACACCTGCAAGCTGTTAGCAGATAAGACTTCTCAATTCTTGCCCTTTCATTGCTAGGACATGTGCAAGAAACTGCATAGTTCCTTATACCATGTTTACCTTTCCTTCACTTAGCAGAGACTGTGGTATTCGTAAATGTTGATTATTTAACACCTCATTTGCATGTTCACAATGCTCAGAGGATTGACTGTGCACTATAGGAAGGTAATGGTGTAGTAATGCATTTGTATCTTATTGTTGAGACTGGAGCTCAATACTGATAAATACATGCAACTTTTGGAGAATTATTTACTTTCTGCACAGCTTTATTATAAAAGTATGTTGTTATTTCTTGCATGATGCTTTTAGTGTAACTTTAAGGATGAATGCTAATGCCCAGTGCAAACCATTTACTTACATTTCTTTTTTTTCTTTATGCTATGCTGTTGGCATAGCCCATATATATCAGTCACAATTGCATTACAAAAGGTTTGCTACAGAATGCTACCTGACCTATATTTTGCAGGTTTTATTTTACTGGAATTTGAACAGTCATTGCATATGTGTATAGCATAACTTCGTAGCAAGGTCAGGTATTTTTACATGTGTTAGCATAAAAAAAGTGTTAAGTTTGTGATATCTACCTGGCTTCCACAGCAGTGGAAATGGCACTATAATAGTTTTCTACATTTTAACTTGCACATTATGAATTATTATTGTTAATGCTGTGATGTATTACCCAGTTACACAAACCTGTTCTCTGCATTATAGAGCTGTTATATATTGTTGTCATTTTATTAATTTTTGGGGGGAAGGCTGTCCTAACTTGTGTGTATTTATAGGGAACATTATCTTTTAAATTGTTGTATGTATGCATGATGAATGCATATATTCATATATAATTGAGTTCACAACCATCCCGTCTGTTTATTATATATTTAATTTTGTGTCTGTTTTCTGTTTCATCTCATACAGAGATATGGCACCCTAGAAGAAATCTGTACCCCATAAGCCAACATTCACTGATGCAGAAAATTAGGTAATTATCCAGGCCTTATGATGCCATGGAGCTTTTATCTTAGGAAGAGGCACAAGTGACTGATATGCCAGAGAGAGGATATGTCAGCATGTGGTTGATGATATCAGTGCTGTTGGAGGACACGGGAGAAGTTACTCCTAGATATAACACAGAGGAAGTGATACAATAACCTATGACTGCTGTAGGGTGGCTGCATTTGCCCAGGATCAGGTAGCTGTAACTGGGTAATACATCACAGCATTAGCAATAATAATTCACAATGTACAAGTTGAAATGTCTAAAGTATGAAATGAATATCTGAATGAAAAAAATGAAACTTAAGGGGACTGTGGTATGAGTCATGAAGCTAAAGCTGGATGAGGTTACAAATACATGAAAACTGTCATGCTAAAAATCATAAAATACAGTGTTTTTGAGATGATACAAGCCCCTCAACTTATCTATACCAACTCCACAAACACACAAACATGAGCAAGGGTGAAATTTTACCACAAAAAAGGAATTACTACTGATGCACAAAACCTGCACTGCCAGTGATTTCCAATAAACTCGATAGCTTGTATATTCATCCAGTCAAAGCTCAGCAAGTTGTGGGAAAAACAGTAAAGAGATGTGGAAAAAAGCTAGTTTCCCATATAAGCCAATT
Source organism: Protopterus annectens (assembly GCF_019279795.1). NCBI lineage: Eukaryota > Metazoa > Chordata > Ceratodontiformes > Protopteridae > Protopterus > Protopterus annectens. The sequence continues at coordinate 1,868,197,123 of NC_056737.1, forward strand.
GTAGCAGCTCAAAGAGATGAGTTGCTGTCTTGAATTAGCAAGGTGCAGAAGCAGCATTCTCTGTCTTTTTAACACAAAGTACTCACTGACTAGTTGTTTCCTAAGAAACTTTCTACATGAGAATTGGGACATAATAAAGCAAAACTGTATTATGAATACGTTAGTCAAATACAGACCTAAAAGACACTGAAAAATTCTATAATGTTTATACTATGGGACCTGGTTGCAGTAGACATTGTGTATTAAGTAGGGGGACCAATAAGCATGGTTACTGCAACCAGTATCAATATGGCCATCAGTCTAATGTCTTTGTTTAGGATGTTACTAAAAAGGTATTAACTGTTTTTTCTTTTGCAATTATAACTTTTGGTATGTAGTTTAAGTCACTAACAGTGTTTGTTCTTTTTCTTTTATAGCCAGAAATAGGTATCTAGTTAAGGAAGCATACAGGTGAGCTGAATATGGGAAATACAATATCTCTAAAAATGAAGAGTGCTCTTGCCATATGAACTACAGAAAAATGTCAAATTCCAGGTGGTGAAAAAGAAATCAAAACCAAAATGAATGCCACTGTACTGATAGGGACGTTAACCGCATATTAATTACATACTTTCTTCTGAGTAAAGTCCACTGATGAAAAACATTTAAATAGGAGCATACAAATTACACAACTATCTCAATAAAACTCAATTGGTTCATTTCAACTGTACCAACCAGTTAAACATCTAACAAATCATATCTTACATATATAATTATATTTTAAAAAAGCATGTAATATTAATGGTGTCATTCAAACCAAGATACCTGTCTGAATGCAATTTTGATTGCCACCTTGTCTTGTTTCTAATTTATTTTTATGATTACGTCTGCTGTAATCACACTGTTCCTGATAAATTACCAAGAACAGATTTTTTTCTTAAACCTGGGAAAGTAAGTGTATGGCTACAAAGTGCATTACAAATGTCTCCCTTTTTTGTAGCATAATTTTTTTTGCTGCCTAATTCTGGGAGATAATTTTCTAGTAGTCAAACCAATATAAAAACAGATTCCATATAATGCAACAGTAGCACCACTACAGATGTCTTTACATTGTCACAGTGCACTGTAAAGAGGATAACAGCATCAGTGTATGCTGAGAAAAAAATATTGGGAGGACTGTGTCACATAGATGTGGATTCACATCTGGGTGTAAAATTGTATAGCCACTCAGATTTGAATGAACACACATAAAACACACGTAGTTTGCTGAGAGATTAGAATCACAAACTATCTAGCTACCCAAACTAGAGAACACAAAAGATAATGTGCATGCCAACACAGATATATGACTGCAATGCTGTCAGAGTGAACTTTAGAGCAGATCACATCATAAGTGTATGTTGATAATAAGAAGCGGACAGGAGTGCAAGACATAGCTATTTTTAAATTGTCTCCAGACTGATAGTAGAATGAGCATGTACACACACCCAAGTTTATTGCAGTGAGATTAGATCCCCTACCTAGATATAACATACAGTATTTAACACTTGTGCCACAGCACAAGTCTGACTTTCATATTGTCAGGGAACACTTTATAGCAGATGACATCATCAGTGTCTGGTGAGAAGATGTTAGCAGGAGTGTCTCACATGCTGCTGTTAAATAGTCTCCTGGATGACAGCTAACTTGAACACAAACACACATACAAGTTGACCACAGTAAGATTAGATCTCTTACCTAGCTGTCTACAGACCACAGTACTTAATGCAATTGCCACAGCACAAGTCTGACTTTTATACTGTCAGACAACACTTTATAGCAGATGACATCATCAGTGTCTGGTGAGAAGAATTTGTTAGTAGGAGTGTCTCGCATTCTGCTCTAAAATGGTCTCCAGAATGAGACCTAACTTAACACAAACACACATGCAAATTGACTGGAGAGAGATTAGAACTCTTACCTAGCTATTTATACCAGTTACAGAACACAATACTTAACACAAGCACCACTGCATATGTCTGACTGTTATACTGTTGTAGAACACTTTATAGCCGATGACACATCATCAGTGTATGTTGGGAGGGTTGTCTGAACTTGCTGTGTAGTCATGCATGACTCTAAAATCTTTTTCTCAATCAGACCTGAGTGATGTCAGTAGGACAAAGACTCATGCTCTTCTGACTACAAACACACAAGTTGAATACAGGGAGATTAGAACCCCTACCTAACTAGTTACACAAAGTAAAGAACATAGTACTTAATGCAAGCACCACATCACAAGTTTGACCTTCTACTGTCACAGAACACTTTATAGGAGATGACATCATCAGTGTATGTTGAGAGGCTATATAAAATTGCTGTGCAGTCATGTACTTCTGTAAAACTTTGTTCTCCATGAGACTTGAATGATGAAAGTAGGACACAGAGTCATGCTCTTCTGACTATGCACATATGCAGTTACACATACAGGCACACACACAATTTGTCTGTTGTACAGTTTGAACCCCTATCTATTTATTCCAGCTGAAGAACACAGTAGTTAACATTCACGCTTTCAATGAAGTATGATTTTTTTCCTTGTCACAGTGGTCTTTATAGAGGATAATATACTCATTATGTTACAGGTAACATATACTGTTATGAGACTGGTGTGCAAAGCGTGGACTTAGGATTTGCTTTTGTGACTGCAATGTGCACAAATACTTTAAAAGACAGCTTCTTAACTTACATGCAATAAACTGTCATAAATGCATGTTGCAGAACTGAGACATACACGTACCTGTTTCTCAATATGTTGTGTACACAACACAGTCACACACACACACACACACACACACACACACACACACACACACACACACACACACACACACACACACACTTTGTAAACAGCATGAATGCAAGTGTTGATGTATGAGTGTTCATATTGTGATGAATTGATGTGCACATTAAGACATGTATCAGGCAATCTCAATGTCTAGTGTCAGTATAAAGCTTTAACAAATATAATAATGCAGTTGTGCTCTTTATTTCTCTATTGTAGTTGACATTAGACCTATTACTGACATATCCATTTTCAAGTGAATGGGTGCAGGGCACACATGAGTCTGAGTAAATATGTATTCAGTGAATAACAGGTACCTTCCCTTTTGTTGTGTTTTTAAATGTCTTTTGATGGGATGAAGAATAATTGGGTAATAAACATAGTAATACATGCCAAACACATCTTTACATAGTGCATCATCGAGAAACTGATTTGTGCAAACAATGGCAAAGTGTTTGCACATGCAAGATTCACATTTAATGAATGCAACCTGAACTTGAGAAGTAGTTATGGATATATGCTATAAGTGAAATAAGTGACATATACTATGTTTTTCATAGTGTAGCTTATATTGGAATGTTGTGTCATAACTTTTATGACATTAAAAGCTGTTGCTATTGCCTTCCCTGTTTGAGCGGAGTTAAGTAACGAACAAATGCAGTTCTCTGCTTAAATGTTGAAATAGTAATATTTCTATTGGTTTTCCTTCCTTTGCATAAACAGATTAAGTGGTGAGGCATGACCATCAGCACTTTTGACAGTACTGTGTGTAAAAAATACAAATGTTGCTAAGCTTTCCCTGTGGCAGCAGGTGTAAGAGCAGTAAGCCCATGTTCAGTGTACATATAACATAGGGTTCAAATCTAGCTCATTTAATTTTTTATACATGGTGTAACGATGACATAACATAAGTAAATGTGATAATTCTTGCAAATGTGAGAATTAATGACTACAGTGAAGTGTGTGTGTGTGTGTGTGTGTGTGTGTGTGTGTGTGTGTGTGTGTGTGTGTGCGTCTTCTGCAATTTTTATCATTAATGGCTACCTTTATAGAGTTGTACAACTGTTAACCTGTTTTGCAGGCCTCAGTTCAAATCACAATTTAATACTTTGTCCAGCTTTCTAGAAATGAGAAGGGGTGGTACATGTTTTGAAATGATTATTTCTGACTGAGCAGTTATTATAACTATTTGTGCCTGGTTATATATCCTTAAGCATGTGCTGTATGCGTTATCACAGTAAGGGCAGTTTGCACAGGACATTCAATGAGTATTTGGATTGATGGGATGAATACTAGGAGAAATTTTTAATATATCTGGGATGAAATATGTAATACACATATATCATCACACTAGGAAATAATGAAAGATGCATCTGTAATCGAACCCTTGAAGCTACTGTATAAAATAAAAAGACATCAGTCAAGTGATTTATGTCAACACTCCACATAGAATTTGCATTTTTCAACATTCAGTGGTCTAAAGTCTAATAACAGTCAGAATAAATGTTTCAAAGTACTGCCTTTGCTCTGCTTTAACTCTGTTTTTCTTTAGCATAGCTAGTTTAAGCAGCATTGTGCAGAGATAACCAGAGTAGTGCGGCCAATGACAAAAACACATTAGGTTTTGTCATAGGACATGAAGAGCTTGGCATTGGTGCACAATGCCAAACTCCACACAAATGCAGAGGACAAAAAGTGAAGGCTTTATTAAGATGCATTTCTGCCATGTGTGTGGTCTGCGATTCTATTTATTGACCAGAATAAAGGTGTGAAAATAGGGTAGAAAGGAAAGTGGTGAAATGGGGGAAGGCAGGGGGAAGAGCAAATGGAAAGCAGTATTGGAATTTGCAGAAGGAAATTAGGAAAGAACCACAGCTATCCACTTCTTTATCACTATAACATGAACATGGATAGAAAATTCGATGAATTTGGACTGTCACCACAACAGAGATGGGTGACAACAATGCAGTCATGTTATATAGCTAGTTGGACTGAATCAAGTCTGAATTAAGTGTGTCAAGAAGATACATATGCGAAATGGAGAGCTATGCATGGTACAATTTTTATTTTTGTGGGAGAGACATTTTGATCAACTGAATCTTATTTTTTAAGTTGACATCATGTTATTGGATGTACAGTATTGCCTAGTAACTCCTTAGTGGTCTTAAAGCTGGTTACCTTTGTGTTTTTAATATTTAGTGTAGTAGTAATTTAGTTCCTGTGTTCGGTAGGCTCTGATGATGGTGCTAAACAGAGGCACACGTGGGGGGGGGGGGTGCAGAGGTTGAATCTGATACTGAAGTTGTGACTCACCCAACCTCTGTATTTCCCTGAGACTTGACTCACCCATCCTCTGTATTTCCTTGAGACACTGCCAACATGCCTAGAAATACCAATTCCACTGAGCCCTCAGATATTGGACAGGTTGAGGCCAACAAACTTGATCATGGTAGTGTGGTTACTATGGCTTCAGTGTTGGCGAGGTGTCATGCAGGAGGGTTGGTAGAGGTGCTCAGAGGAGTCCTGTTGTCCACTATCCATAGGTTTAGGACAATCATGGAAGCACAGGCACGTATCACTAGGGCCTCTGAGGACAAACTTAGGGGTCTAGATATGGCACAGGCTGATGTGCATGACTACCTCCACCATGTGGCCAATTCAGTGGATCAGATAAATGACATGATGGAACAGACAGTGTCTGTGATGGAATGTATGTTGGGAGGGGGACAGCATCCATGTGGCTGTAGGTCAGCATCATCATCTGCTGTTAACCAACATAGCCATGCCTGATCCTGCTCCTGTAGTGGCACTACTTCCACTGCTACATTAGTGGTTGAGGTGTACACACCTAGACATGGTAGACCACAGTGTAGTGGACCTGAGTGTAGCTGTGAGGAGAGCTCATCCAGCAGACATTGCTCCCATTCATGTAGAACCAGCACATCTGAGCATGGGAATGACATGCCAGTGCAACTCCTGGCAGAACCAGTTCTCATGGCTGGGGGCAATGACTATGAGCTGATAGCACTGGCATACATGGCTCACACCTGTCCAACATGCCAGTATGTAGTGCATCCACAGAGCTTGGCTGTGTTCTTGCAATACTCACACACACATTTCACATTGATTGCCCATATAGATATGCACACATAAGAGGCACATGAGGTATTCGTGAGTGTTGCAGGTCATTCTGTCTCATTGGTCATTTGATAATTAGGTACATTTCTGCCTGCCTGTCTTTATCACTAACACATATTCACTACTTTTGTGTCAGCCTTGGGCTCCTGCCCTCCCCCCAGTACCCTCTGTAAATGATAATTGTGCCATCATCTTGTTTCTATCCTTTGGATCAGGGATACATATCTATTTTTTCTGATGCACAGGGTGCATAGCTGGCTGAGTGCTTAGTATATATATGTGTTGGTGATTCTATTTTGAAAATAGAACTACTTTCTTACCATTTTTACTGTTTCAATTAATAACTTGAAATCATTGATTGGCCAGTGCACCTTACTGCTCCACTTGTGAGAATGCAGGCATACTTAGAGACTTGGGAATGTTTTTTGTATTGTGTGCATTTCTGATGCATGAGGCCTATTAGCTGATAAACAGTAGAAATATATTGACATACTTAAGTGCTGTTACATATTGATGTCATTGTTGGACAACTCACATACCTTCTACTTAAGTACAATTGCAAGTAACTGTATGCAAGTATCTGCCATTCATTTGTGTTCTTACCCATTTATTTTCCAGTTTCAGGTTCAGCACTTACTTTAATAGTCCTGCAGTTACAATTGTTTTAATTTGGGGATGACTCTGTGTGATACTAGTAGTACATGGTCATTTCATGGGTAAGTAAATGCAAGTGTTCCTGGCATGGATTTTACTGTATGTATGTGCATAGGATAAAAGCTATTCCCCTTAGATGTTGAGCATTGCTATTCATTACCGCTTAGCTAGGATGAGGGTATATTTTGCATGCCTATGTCTACCTATATCCATGGCGACTGATGGTCCCCCTCTGAGTCCTCACCTGCATGTGGGTTTGGTGACCTAGCAAGTGATAGCGGAATGTGTGCTCCTTCCCCATGGTTTTCCTGTTACATTTATTTTTTTCAAGATAATATTGTATAAGATAGCACAGCCAGTGAAAATTTCAGCACAAGTACTGGGATTGTATGGCATGGACCCTCATGCAATGTATCTAGGCACTAAAACCATGACATCAGCAGCCCAAACACATGCTCTATATTTCTTGTTTGAGTATGTGCCTTATTATAGCATTCCTCTGTGGATGTGCGTGCATTTCTGATGAGCATCATCAGCCATGGTTCGAGTGCATTCCCTGCATCACCCAATAAATGGCCTTGTATGATATCTCCCCTGGGAAACCTCTGGTAGAGCTGAGAGTTGTGCCAGATATGAGAGTTGTGGTAACTGCCAGGGTTAAAATAAATTTGAATGTGACCATTAACAATACATTCAGTAGGCAGTGTATCTCAAACCTCCGTACAGTATTCCTTCTGGTAACAGCATTTAAGTAGCTGATACAGTAACTAATTCACACAATGTATCTTCTCCAGTCAACAGTGACACTTCAGCCCCTTTGGACTTTCCCCCTCCTTGTGTTCATGCAGAAGAAAAAACAATTGCAGGAAAAACTACAATTCTGCATTTCTTCCAGATATTTCTTATATGAAGGAACAACACCATGACAATTATCAGCAACAACATCAGATGCTGAAGAAGAATCAACATCAAACATGGCAGAACATGAGGTGATTCTATTTTACTTTATAAATCATACTTCAGACTTGTTTAGCCCATGCACCATTGTTTTAAATAGCACGAGTGACTACAGAGTATATAATTTCAGTTCTTACAATATCTCTCAGGAATATCCAGACATCTTTAATAAAGGCTATACCGTTGTGTTAACTAGATGTGCTAACAAAGTATCTGCCTTGAATGAGTTAAAAGTGTATGTTAGAAAATTAAATTTAACCCTAATGCTTGGAAATTCAGGTGAGTTTAATAAAAACCTTAGAATGCCTAGTATATATAATCCACCTCTTCGTAATATGTTGCAACAATTTGAACAGATGTGTGAATTAGATATACATTATGGATTAGGTCAAGGATTGAATCATATTGATTACAATTTAACTAAGAGGCAAGTTCATCTGTTGCATGAAATCACTATACAGAATACATTAAGATTTATGTGCCCCGATAAAGCCAGAGACATTGTTGTAATGAATAAAATAAACTATGTACAGATAATGTATTTGTTTTTTTATGATGATACATACAGTGAAGTTTCAAAAAATGAAATTAATGTTGGTTATCACAAAATAGATATTATACTCAAAGACATGGCACAACATCAACTAGAAGATTATAGATATTTACATTTGCACGAACCTAAAATTTTGACAGTCTTTGGAATTCCTAAAATACATAAAAAATTACAGGATCCTTCTTTAAAGCTCATTGTCAATGCTAATGCATCTAAGACATACTATATAACCAAATATTTAGATTTTCACCTTAAGCAGCAGTTTCAAACTATACACCATTTATGCCAAGATTCTTGGGATTTTTTTAAGAAATATAATGCTATTAATGTTGATAATTTAGTATTCCTAACAATTGATGTGAAAGATTTATTCACTTCTATTCCACATGACACAGGTCTAAAATGGTTTACTTCGGGGGAAATTTAATAAAGCCTATACATTTTTTTTCCATGGAGGCATCGCACCACGCTAGTAACATGGCTATGAACATTTTTAGATTCAGTAAGTACAGCTGAGTGGCACGAACAAGCGCACCAACACTGAAACATCCGTGGCATGCAAACCAATTCATAAGCAGGTGAATCTCATGCAAATGAGGCAGGTAGAGCAATCCAGTAAGCAGACAGGCAGCCATACAGACCCCATGTCAGTGTCCATAGTGTGCATGGAAAAATTCCATGTACAGGACTGTAGACAGATGAAAGGGGCTGTAAAAATGTAGGTAGATAGACAGAAATGGCATAGCACACACAGATACGAGCAAAATAATCATCTATGTGTTCCAAAAGTTACAGTAAATATGCTAAAATAATTATTTTTAATAGTCTTGGCATGTTTGTACGGCATGCTGCAGTGCGCAAACATGCCTTATTGAAAAAATAAAGTGGAAAATCAAAATTAATATCATGAGTCAGAAATGTATTACAGGTCCCTGCATTCAGTATTTACAATGGTGCATTAGTGCTGTTGCTAATGTGGAAGGGCTTGGAAGTGTGTAGTATCCAGGTTGTGAGCACAGATCCCTATGCAAATGAGGTGGAGTTACTGAATAGCATAATGGGTTAATCTTTTCTGCAGATTCCCTCCATGTAGGCAGAGAACCATGTTGGTGTCCACAGAGAGATAGCTGACATCAGAAGAGGGTGTGTCAACTAACGTCTGAGCTGATTGGAGCAAAGGTGCTCCTGTTTGCATGGTGTGCCACTGTGCTGAGCATGCAAGTCTGAGGGGGGTGTGCACTGACTGCTAACCATTACTTAAGTATGGGGCAAGTGTTTGTGCGGTGCACCACAGTGTTCAGAGTATCTAAAAGGCCAGTGATGTATTAATTAGTGTTGATCCTTGCTTAACTTAAACTAGGGCCATTAACTGATGTCAGTGATATATTTAGGGAGGTGTAATGCATCATAGGTAGCAAATCAGACAGGCAGCACCTACAGTAAAGCACTATAAAGTATGCATACACTCTGCAATATGATTTTCCCCCATACTCTGCACCATTGGAATACAGACTTGGGAATTCTAACAGAAAGAATACTGGAGGCTGCTGCGGGTCTACTACATTTGTATGTGTTAGATGCTGAAGTCAATGCTGCTGCTGTTTACAATAGGCCTACGCAGAGAAGGAGGAGGCCCAGGGTAACCTTTCATGAGCTACATGAGCTGGAGATTGTAGAGCACAACAGGGTGGACAGGGACATACTACAATAACTCACAGAGCTCTGCCACCCTCAACTCAGGCCCAGAGCCAACAGACGGGAACCCATCCCAGTGGAAACAAAGGTATGTGTAGCCCTTAATGATAGCTACAGGTGCCTTCCAAAGACCAACTGAGGACATGATGGGGGTCACACAGGTATCAGCATCCAGGTTATTCCACCATTTCCTGGATGCCATGTTACCACATGCCAGTGAACACATATATTTTCCCCTAACCCCTGAGGTGAGGGCCAGCAATATGCAACACTTCTACCATGTAGCACACTACCCTGAGGTACTGGGTGCAATATATTGCACTCATGTACATTTCAAGGCATCATCTGGTGAATAGGGTAGAATCTACATCAACTGCAAGGGGGACTACTCCATCAACTGCTAGGTCATGTGCAATGCTCAGATCATTATCATGAATGTGCATGCTGGCAACCCTGGAAGCTATCATGACTCCCATATCTGCCATGCATCACAGCTGTACCAGATGTTTGCAAGGGGGAACATCCCACATGACCATTTAGTGGGGAATGCTGGCTATGCACTGGAACCATGGATAATGACACCTATCAGAATTGCGCACACACCCACGAAAGAACACCATAATGAGGCACACACACAAACTAGGAACATAATAGAGCATGTGTTTGGTATGTGGGAGTCACGGCTCAGGTGCTTCGATATATCTGATGGAGTCCTGCAGTGCTCTCCAGCCACACGTGCACATATGTTCACAGTATGTGCCATGCTACGCAATATGATCATATGAAAGCAGCTGCAGCAGGATCAGCATAGGAAAGGGATACACAGCCCCCCACCAGTGCCTTGGTCACCACAGCCACAATCACAGGAGGACTCGGGGAAGGAATCCCCTGATGATGTCCCTAGAAGTAGGCCCTGGCATTGGCTAAGAGACAACCCATTGCACATTCACTGACAACCTAGGGCTCCAGAGACTGACACCTTAGTCCTACTCACATACATATATTAAAATAGCTGATGTCAGGCAACCCACACAGCCTGTACCTATCCACGTATTGGCTGTGTACTGCTTGCATCATACAGAGTCAGCCCTGAACTACAGTTCTGTCAACTGCTGCATTCTCAAGGTAAGTCTCTAACCTATACACTAATTGGATTACTATAATAAGGTATCATATGTATGGATCTGCTGCTGTTATGCAATGAAATATAATCGGCTATTTGGTCAGAGTTAACATCCACTTGGGACAACTGATACCCAGTTCAATAGTATGTGTTCCTTAATTTTCACTAGGCCTCATGTTTGGAATATTCACAACATCAGGCAAGGGAGATGTTAAACAGTGGGCTTACATGATATTTGGACTACTGTCTACCCAAGTTGATCATGTGCTGTTGTTCCCCCACCCCCAACAAAGGGGTGTACCCATATAACCTCTTTAACAAAAAATCAGTTATGGTATAGCAGTGGACCGGGCAGTCTCAGGGCTGTAACATAGAAAGTGCTCACACATTGTATATCTCTCTTCACACAGGATAACAATGTACATATGCATGTGGTTGACTGTGAGATGGATGCCCCCTCTTTGTCTAGCGACCTGTGTGGCTCAGTGGACTAGGGAAGCTAGCATGGGTAATGGTATTGATAATTTTAATCTGGAATTACTCACTTTTGCATGTGAGGTAGTAGTATGTTAGTATTTTTCCAACTTCTTTGTGCAAGAAATCTGGACAAAGCTAGAAAGATTGGGGAGATAAAGGCCCAAACATAGGGACAGAGTTTAAACATTGGTCACATAAACCTAGACAGTTGCTGGAAGTAAAGATGTTGCAGTAGTACATATTTTCTGATGGATATAAAGTCTGACACACAATTGTTTGTAGTTAGTAGAATGTATTGATGTCAAAATTCAATAAAACACCAGAAGACCACAAATGTGTGAGGAACAGACCAAACATATGAGGCAAAACTCTGGACATTCTGTAAAAATCAGGACAGTTGAGAGGTATGCAGACTGTCAGTCTATTGGTGGTATAGCATTACCAACCTCAGTCACATATTTAGTACAGCAGACAGCAGGTGAATGCTGTGGACATTTAGAGTGACATGCAGTACTGCAGAAACAAGGGTGGATGCTAATGTCTGTAACATACAAAATCCCAGACTGGAATGCAGGTAGGTGTGGCCTGGAGTCACATTATAAGTACTGACAGTCCCACTGAGCATGCCCGTATACTTAGTAAATATGAACACAATTCTGTTGACCTTCATGGAAAGGACCTATTATTTATAAATGTCTATGGATGCAGACATATATGTATACATATCTGTCAATATCTCTCTCTCTCACATGCATAGTATATCTATCGCTATGTAGTGTCAAATATATATATCTATATATATATATATATATATATATATATATATATATAGCTATATATACTAAAATGATACATAGACTCCCCCCCATATATCTACAGACCACATATACATATCACACACACACAGCTACATTAATATATACATCTCTGTTATATACAGAAATATGTGTGTGGATGTCTGCATTGTCTGACATACCCTAATAATGGTGAGTAAACTGCACTACCACACAGCCATAATGTTGCTCAAAGGATCTAAACTAAGGGCGCAACAGTACATAATCCACTTACCTACAGACCTCTATGTCTGCTGGATGTCACCACGTAGACAGACACAGGTGAGCAGGTTGTGTAATGTATAATGGTGTCAAGATTACCAGCTGACAGTATAAGAGCAAGATTTAAGCTGTGGTGCATGTGATAAATACTGTGATCTGTAGTGGGTAATACTTGATAGATAGGGGTTCTAATATCCCTCCAGGGTACTTGCTGCACCTGTGTGTGTATACCCCTGAAAAACAACTGCAATGCCCTCATAGGCTATCCACCTGCAATGGTTATGCACTTTTTGGTCCTGTAACTTGCTGCTGCCTTCCACACTGCCCTATTCTACAAGGCCTGATGATGTCAACCACCTTAAGACTAGCAGCTGACAGCAGAGTAGCAAGACTTAAGCCATGATGCCTGTAATAAACACAATAATCTATAGTGTATAAGCCTAGAAAGGTAGAGGTTTTAATCTCATTCTGCCTAACATGGTGAATATGTATGTCCATATGGCATGCATATGATAACCTTTGTAAAGTAAAAATAGTTAAGGTTTTGCATAATTTTATTTGTAGTGTGTGATTTGGCCCCCCAGATGACTGACCACAATAAGGCTTGCTGATATCAACAAGCATTATATGTTCTAAACTGATAGTACTAGTAGATATGAATTGTGTTGCATGCACTGGGTACTATGAACTATAGTGTGTACCAGTGCATAGGTAAATATTCTAATCTACATGCAGCCAACTTGCAGTATGTGTCTGCCTGGGCATGTCCTGTATGCAGTAACTGGAAGTATTGCTAGCCTGAATGTGGCCATGTTTGTGTGTGAGCCTGTTACAGCAGTACACATCATGTTATGGAGCCATAGGACATGTGAACTAACTAGCATAATGGCCATACAGCCCTCACAATCAGAGACATCTGTATACCTCTTAGTACAGGACCAGCACATATTACCCCAGTCCAAGTGGGACTCAGACAGATGCCATGTGTTGAGATGATGGCCACCTAGGCAGTCAAACAGCATGTACTGAAGTACTCTGTGTACCATTAGGCAGGGTTTGTTTCAAGGGTGTGTTTATGTCTGCTAGACAAATGTCTCCCACAAGCTTGTAGTACTAATGCCACATAGTAGGTTAATGTCCTTACAGCGAGTCATCCATCTACTCTGCTCCCTAAAGGTAGGCAGCATATGCACTCCAGCAAGGTCACATATTGCCCTGTAAAAGGTAATACCTGTGTATATCTCACATGTACAGTAGTGTTACTTGATGTATTGCTGACATTCTGAGCATGAGTGTGCAACTGAGCTAACCACCCCCACAGCACACAGACCTGACACCCACATAAAGGTATGTACAGCCTGACAGAATGACTGCTACAGTATTACAGTGGTGATCACAGTAAGCTGACATGCACGCTCCTCTGCTGTGGACACTGTGGCACCCATCTCTATGATGCATGGTGTGATGGATGCCTGGGAGCTGTCATGTGTCCTTAGGATTGCCAGGAATTCCTCATTGGCCGTGAGTGGTTGTTCCATTGCAGGCCCTCCACCATTGATGATCTCTGGCTACATCAGCTGCCCTTTGTCATGCAGCATTCACCATGTCTGTAGCGCTGTGTTGACCCTGCTCATATGTCTTGTCCTGGTGGCCAATCTCATTTAGATCCCAGATAAGGTCTGCCCACATTGCAGCCCACTGTTCTCTGTTATGCCTCCCCCTGGACAGGAGCATCTGATGATCCTGCCATAGTCCTTGCAGTATTAGTTCATTCTCTGCATCTGAGAAAGGGGCATGCCATCTGTGATACATTAGTCCTGAAACACACCAAAGGGGAAACATATTATAGGATCAAATACATGGATGTCCACTATGTACAGATACAGCAAGAATAAAATGGCTGCACTATCCACTGCCTGATCACACATTTCATACTCCACAGTGTGACAACATACTACATGTATGGATACAACTGAGATACTATCATTACTGATGTAGTTCTGCTGCATGATCATGCACCCAACACTCTGGTCCACTGTGGTGTGTCCCCTAAGGCCAGCCACCCAATAATATGTCATAAGACCAGTGCCAGACATATAGCAGTGTGCTATTACAACCACTATACTGGGACAATCCAACAACACCAGTGTGCCACAATGACAAAAGACAATGCAATCATGATATATATTGCACATTCCCTGTATGTGTAAGACAGCAGAGTATCAATGACATGTCATTACCACAGGTCTAAGACAGGCTTACTGCTGTACTCTCTATTCACCATATGTATATCCTCCCATCTGCATCCTGTTATACACAAAAAAGAGTTACCTACCTGGTGGAGTGCAATACTCCTCTGTTGAAATGTGCTACTAGTACTGTTTCACAAAGGTGTGCTTTGTGTGAGGAAAGTCTCATACATAATGTTTGCCCATAGCCAGCTGCTTCCATTTTAACATGCTTTTTATTAGCAGGTAATTTCTTCTAAACCAATCTGTGATATGCTAATTGCAGCCAAAAAGCTGAGTTGCACTATCATTAGCCAATGACATGCAACCACTGTACAACATATAAGGCCTTCATGTAGAACAGGGCCCTTTCTTAGCTGTTGAGATGGATATTACTGGGGTGAAGAGACTACATTGTTGCAAAGGGTAGGTCTGTAGCAGAAACCTTTACATAGAGCTGTATGTACCACAGGCTGCAGCAGCTGCTGAAGGTAATAGCCATAGGCAGTGAGTTTGAATACTTTGGAGGAAAACAAGCTGTAGGTGTATCTGTGTCAGCTGTGTTAGCCTTGTTGTTGTAGAGGCAGAGCCAGGGTGACAGAACCCTTTATACACCTATTACGCATGTGTTTAAGGTACGTATGTTAGGCAACTGCATCAATAACAGACTACTAGGTGACATAAATAATGCTATACAGATATAGGTCCATAGGTAGGTACTAGGCTATCTACCCAAAGACATTTATAAACCTAGCTGGAATGTGTTGGCTTTCTCTGCTCCCCTTAGATTAGTTCCCTGTGCCTCTGTCCAGCAGAGCCATTGACGTGATCCCCGGGGTAAACTTTCTGTTTCCCATCCACTCGTCAAGGTTTCTCTTGAAGAGGGTTAGCGAGGAGCTCTGCCTATATGTGATGTCTGTCCCTACCTGCAGGCCTGTGACTTCCAGCAGTGAAAAGCAGCTATTTAATTTGCAATGTTTTGTGTGGATAATGAGTGCATGAGTCATTCATTAATTGCTGTCTTCACAATAATGTAATTGAAATGAAACACAGGACTGGATTTGAACCCAGCATTGTGTGTGGCAAAATGTACTGTAAGCAAGTCAGTTAACAGACTAAGCAACTGAGTCACTGCTGCAGTGGGTGTATTTGCAAGATATATGTGCACACATACAGGCTGTGACATACATTTTCTACATCCAAACGTGGGTTTATATGGATGTATTTCTGCCTCAGAGTCCCAGATGAATATGTATTTTGCCATGAATGCCTTAGCAGATGACTTTCTACATGTTGCTGATAAATGGGCACGTTTACCTGGTATCACAGGCCTCAGTTACAACCATTATTATGTCTTTGGCTGTCTAGTGGTGTACTATTGCACCAGATTCCAAAGTACACTCCCATTTTTTCCATTACTTTTTGTTCCAGTTTGCATGGTGCGGTGCTGCATGCAGCTCCGCTGAAACACCCCTAATGGCTGTAATTGGCAATTACTATGTTTTGTTCAAACCACTGGTTTTAGTTAAGAGTTGTGTGGCATGGCGGGTTAATGCAGGTGTAATGGGTTTGAGTTCGAAACATGGTAGAGGTGTTTATTTTGTACATGTGCCTTGCAATGTTAGAAGCACATATAATCATTATAGCTCTATTTAGCTGAACTTAGCGAAGCTGCATGAATTGGTGCATCATGCAGTACAGTGCTAAAAAATATAAAGAAAAGAAAAAAGGGGAGATAGGAAAGTGGCGAAATGGGGGCAAGCAGGGGGAAAACATAGTGAAAGGCAGGGAGGGATGTGCAGGAAGGGTGTAGGAAAGAACTATGGCTATCCATTTCTTGTGCAGCAAAAACTGTGTACTTTCACAGATTTGTAGATGAGTTTGGATTATCAAACCCCAGATAGAGGGGTGTGGACAACATAACCACATTGTCAAGGCAATTAGATGAAATTACTTATGTCCAGTGGACACGTGCGAAATGGAGAGATATGCATGGGATGATATTTTTTTGGGACAGGTGCCCATTTTTTCTTTTTTTAAGGTGAGAGTGGAATGTTGGGGAATGGACACAGGTACATGTGGAGGAAGTAAGTTGGGTAGATGAGGATGCATTTACAAACAGACAAGACAACAGACAAGGACAGTTTGTGATGCTTGAGGGGGTGAACTCTTGGATAGGGAGGATCTTGTGGAATCTGAGTCCCATGTGTTTCCAAATGACAGCAGTGTGACTCATGTCCTGGCCCATGGAACTGTTGACACTGTTTCATCACTGCCCCAAGGGTGTCTGTGCTGGAGGCTGTGCACCAGGAGGAGGCTGCCCACCAGGGTTGCCAGCATGCCCTCAATCTAGCACAGGTGGAAGTCAAAGCTACAGTGGACTATCCTGCGCACCAAACTGGCAGCTTCTCCACTGCTCCAGAGGGGGGGGCGGTCCCCGTCCCCTAGGGATGTATTAACTAACGCTGCATGTAGTGCAGGGGCAGCAGAGGGGGCACCACTGGTCTGGGTCCCAGATATACTTGGGACCCGGTGCCATGGCTGGTTGAGGCCAGGTAGGGGAATCAGCCATAACCGGCCTACCTTGACATGCTGTGGTAAATGAGGTATAGCAATAAGTTACAGTTAGTAATAACCAAACCAGTGTTAGTATTAATGGAATCTAACATCATATTTAGTCATCCAAATACATATTCATGTATATTATGTGCAACACAATATTAAATAACATAACAGTCAGTACGGTAATAGCATGCCAGTACAAAGTAAACCATAGACCCAACAAAACAGTTTAACAAATATGTTAATATTGCATCATAATAAAACATAACAATAATCGACCACATTTTCTAAAATATAATTAGTTTAACAAAATATGTTATTATTAAATCATAATAAAACATAGCAATAATGAAAGACATTTTTCCAAAATGTAGTTAGTTTAACAAAATATCTTAATATTAAATCATAAAAATAAATAACAGTAATAAATAAATGAAGATAAGAGGTGGAGAGAGAGACAGTAATATTCCATTACTGACATTGCATATTATATCCCTGAAAACACGGAAATATGTACTCTACAGGTGTGTAGTGTCAGGTTTGAGTACAGTGACTACAACTCTCCTATAACTGATGTAGCAATTGCATACCTCTCAAGCTGTTACCATGGGTCAGTATGGGCCAAGCAGTAACAAATACAGGTACACCACTACACAAAGAGTTTCATATAATGTGGACTTATATAACTACCCAGGTGTTGTGTAAATGGATTTGGTAATACATTACATTCCAGGTAATTTTCTGCTAAGCATGTGACAGATGGATTAGGCAGTTTTAATTACATTACAAGAAATTGTGACACTTGAGAGGCATGTTTGTGTACAGTAAGTAAACTAGACAGCCGTCATGCCTTAGTTATCAGGCATGGGAGTAGAACTCAATAGCTCTGACTGCAGGCACATCTGCAAATAATGTAATAATTGACTGCAGCAACTTAGTACAGACATGCAAGGGATACAGCCATACTGGGATTACACAGCTTTATTTCTGAATCAACAATGCTGATGAACACATTCTTGGTATTGATGTTAACATTCTGTGAAATCTAAACATAATATCTGCTCATAATATGAGCTACCTCACCCATATATGTGTTGTGTTCCTGGTGAGAGAGAAAATGTGAGCATTACATGACTGATACTGAAAATTTTGTGCTACATACCACTGGATTCGAACCCAGGACTGTGTGCAGCAAAATGCATTATATACACAGTATTTAACAGACTGAGCTACTGAATCACTGCTGACTGTTGAGTGACTGATACTTACCTGGGGATCACCTGGAACTATACTATGAATTGAACAATACAAGGTACAGGACATTCCTCTGGAATTCTAGTATTAGAGTGTTATACTAGAGTGCAGTGATAGTAGAACACACATGGATGGAATACAACCATACTGCATATATGAAAAAATCTGTAGTCTATAATCAACATTACTAGTGAACACATTTTATTGTTATTGGTTTGAAATATCTGTGAAGTCCACACAAAATATCTTCCCATGGACTGGGCTACCTCATCAATATACCTTTATTACCTGCTGTCTGAGGAAGAGAGAGCATTATGTGACTGATTTTGGCCTGGAGACAGCCTTGGACAGTACTATGAGTTAAGTAATGCAGTTTGCAGGCCTTTAGATTTGCTGGCTATAGCTATTACAGTGTTCCACTTGACTGTAGCAACCTTGCCATAGACAATCAATGCATACAGCTCTACTACAATAGTTTTGACAACACAATCCTGCTGAACAACATTTTGATTACTGTTATTGGTATTGTTATTGCTTTATTGAAATACAGTTCTTATTGTTCATTTATTGCACTAGAGCTCTACAACTGTAATTGCCCATTTATTACATTATAGTTCTACATGCCCATTTAATGCACTACAGATTTTCTTGTGTATACTTTATTGCAATAAATGCTTTACTCTTTCTTGCTTATTGCACTACAGTTGGCATACTAAATCCGTACTTACCATACTCATGGCACAACCTGGCCAGGTGCCCGGCATGGGACTCAGTATTGTGAGTCCTCCCAGCTGCAGCTGCTGGGATAGAAGCACATCATTATTTATACCAGTTTTGAAGACATTCAGCTTGCATTTGGTTAGACAGAGGAACACATATTTACATACTTGTGGAGCATTCCCATCTCGAGCTTCCTGGACCCAGGTGTCCACAGTTCCCCTCTTTCTCCTTTCAGGTCATCAAAATGGTGATGACACTGCTCACCTTTGCAGGGATACCAGTAACACTGGTGAGTTCCCTGGCAAAATGGTCCCAGGCCTCCGTCTTACACTCTGAACCCTGGAATCTGCTGTGCATCAGCCAGGGTCATGGTTTTTAAAAAAGGAGCCCAACCATGAGCCTGGACTCATGAATACCTCACCTCTGCATCCAAAACTGCACACCTTCACCAACACCACCAGCCATACCAACAGTTGATCGATCTTCAATGACTGTTGCAGAATTCCAGCCTCTTGGGCTTAGTATAGGCTGTTTTCCTACCCTTATACATCACTGAGCAACACTGAAAAAAGCTCCTTGTCACTTAGCAGTACACAAACCAGCTATGTGAAGCCAAGCAGAGTGAAAACTCACAAAACCGTGGTTTTAGCGAGGTTTAGCACCATGCAAACTTTGGTACCCATTAGCATGTTTATGCACTGCTTAGCATGAGTGAACAATACTTAGCAAAGTGCAGCACTGCCAAAATTCACAATAGTTTAATGAAATTAAAGAAAAATAGTACATTAATTTACAGACATATTTTAATTGTTATGGATTTGAACCCAGGACCTACACATTAGACCATAACTCTACCCATGTAGCTAGTTGGATGCTACAAAAACTAGTAAACCTTCGCATATACTACTAAGCTACCTGTTAGCATTGCTGAGCACCACGCCACACCATGCAAACACTCTTAAAACTATAATTAAATAATTAATTACATCCAGTTTCTATTTTTATATGTTTGGCAGGTGATGGCCATGTATGTATGAGTTCCACTTGGCTCTACTGTTCTCCGTGCAGGGCCGCACAGGGCTGTGCAAACAAGAAAACAAAAACAAAAAAAAATAAATAAAAAAAAAAACAAAAAAAAACAAAAAAAAAAAAAAACAAAACAAAATAAAGAAAATAATAAAAACTTTCTTATTATAATTAATTACATCTGGTTTCTATTTTTAGGTGTCTGACAGGTGTCAACTGTCTATATATGAACACTGTTTGGCATTGCTGCACTCCACGCAGCACCACACAAACATGCAGTAAAAAAAAATAATAATTACAAAAATCATAACACATCATAGAAGTGACATACAGTTGACACATTTCAAAGCATTACGACAGTGGTGGAGAGCATTACTGGGAACTTCACTCATTTGCAGCCACAGGTAGCTGCTACACCTCTACCTACACCAGTGATGATGAACCTATGACACTCGTGCCAAAGGTGACACACCACAACATTTTGGGTGGCACACCAGTGTTCACCAACATCCAAGTTACCAAAGAAACTGCTTTTGTATTTGTTGCTTGAATGAAGTGCATTGAATTATTTTGTGCCAGGAATCAGTTCAGCAACACTGCTGCAGAGGTAAGGAAGTTATTAACCTCAAAGACTATTTTGGTATACTTCTCAACAGAGTCTGCAACGAGCAGTGCTGACATTGTTTTCTGTTCTTGGTTACACTTCTGCAAAGGGCAAGTAGTCTGCATTTCTAGGAGTTTCCTATTTTACATTCCTCTCAACTATCCCTTCTAATTCCTCTTAAAACTGGCAACTTTTTAAACTTAACAATGGCAAAAATTAGATTTATAGACTAATTTTACTTCAGAAAATGTGTATTAATTCATATTCATTTAATTTCTGTCAGTGTCTCAAATTAATAGTACTAGTAGTTTTAAACTGTTCATGTCTCTTATTTCTAGATTTGTCCCTAATTCTGTTGAGATTTATCCCTGATGCATTGAAAACCATGCCGTTTTATTTATTTTTATTTATTTACTTATTTTATTTTATTTTTTTTTGTTTGGGGGTGACATGCAACAGAGTCTAGTTAAGCATTTTCCTAATTTTTGACACACCAAACCCAAAGCTTTCACCATCACTGACCTACACTGATTTAATATTCATGTTCCTTGTCTCTCCGTCAGCAGTGCACCATCATTAATATGCATGGCACGCTGCCGAGGGGGAATGGTTGTTGTGTACTCAGGTACATTCAGTGTAGGCTCTACACTGTGCATACACAGACTTCAATAAATCCTGGGGTTCATTTTTAAATAGCAACACAAACCTAACATAAAATAACATAAACATAGGTTCATAGGTTCATAGGTTCATACTAGGCTATCTGCCCTGGGGCATTTACAAGCCTAGCCAGTGTGTGTTTGGCTTTTGCCACCCTTTTAGATCGGTTTACTGTGCCTCTGTAGAGTAGGTCACAGAAGATTGCCCTTTTAAAGTTAGTTTACTGTGCCCCTGTCTAGCAGGGACACAGAAGAGATCCCAGGGGTGAACTTGTGATCTCCTATCCACTCGTCAAGATTTCTCTTGAAGAGGGTCAGTGAGGGGCTCTGCCTAATATGGACTAGGATTCTGTTCCAGAGTGAGGGCAGCCTCTGGGATATGAATCTGTCCCTCCAGCATGTCCTATTTATTTCTGTGCTGGGGTTTAAGTCCCTGGAGCATGTAGCTCTAAGGGATTTGGATTTCCTGAGGTGGAGCATGTCCATTAATTCTGGGTTGGACATGGCTTTATACGTCAGGCATAGATCACCTCTGAGTAGGCGGTAAGCAACTGAGTAGAGCTGGAGTTTCTTTAGCCGAACTGCATAGGGCATCTGTTTGAGTCCCTTGATCCTCTTGGTGAGGTACTTTTGGGGCCTCTCCAGTTGTTGCAGGTGTCAGGTAAGGTACATCCCAAATGGGGCATTGTATTCAATTATGGACCTGATGAGTGATGAGTAGAGGGGCACAATGACCTCTCTTGTTCTAGATGTGAACCCTTTTGTGATATGGTGGGCTATATAGAAGGTCTTTCTAACCACTCTGGCAACGTGATTATCAAAAGAGAGGTTTCTATCTACTTGGGTCCCCAAATCCCTAATTACTTCTTCCATACTTAATGGATTACCACCTATGTGGTAATTTGTGGGCACTTTGTTTTTCCCAAAGGGGATGACTATGCACGTTTTGGCATTTAACTTAAGGCCATGGCTCTGGCACCAGTTATCCGTCTCTGTGAGACCCTTTTGGAGGATGCTTGTGTAAGCCAGAGAGTCGACTATGGTGCCCAGCTTGCAGTCATCTGTGAACCCGGTCAGCCATAGACCTCCCATATTAGCCTGTACCTCAGAGAAGTATATACCAAACAAGAGAGGTCCCACGACTGAGCCTTGTGGGACGCCACTTGTAACTGGTTTGGAGTCTGACAAGGCACCTGCAATACTGACCGTGTGGGTTCTATCCCTGAGCCAGTTTGCAACCCATCTTGTGACATAGGGGTTGATATTTAAGCTGGTGAGCTTATTTATGATGCCTGAAAGGGGTATTGTGTCAAAGGCTTTTGCGAGGTCCAGGTAGGCTGTGTGGACTACCTTCCCTTCATCTATGGCCTTGGCAACTGTTTCAAAGAAGTCAACCAGGTTCAAGAGGCAAGATCTGCCCTTAACAAAGCCAAATTGGGTGGGATCCAGTGCCTGGAGATTACCAATGTCCTTGTTTATGAGTTCCATGATGATATGCTCCATAGCTTTGCAGACCAGACTAGTCAGGCTTATAGGGCGATAGTTTCCTGGGTCCTTTGTGGCACCACCTTTGTGGAGCAGGACCACTGTTGCTGTACGCCATTCCTTGGGTACATTTCCTGTAGCAAGGCTGAGCTTGAACAGTGACTTTATGTGAGGGTTTAGTTCTTCTTGGAGCTCGTGTAAGACGCAGCCCGGGACACCGTCTGGTCCCATTGATGCTGCGTTTTTTGCTTTGGAGAGGGCAGCTCTCACCTGTGCATTTGTGATGTCAGGGAGGCTACATTCTGTTGGGATAGACATTTGGTCTTTTGGGGGAAAAGGGGGGGGATTTGCACTGAACCTGTCTGCCAGGATGTTGGCAATGTCTGTGGGATCAGTGTATTTTTTGTCATTTTGTACTAACTCAGAGCATATCTGGGAGTTGCCCCCCAGATTCCTGACATAACTAAAGAAGGCCTTGTGATTATCTTTAGTGTCTTGTGCAATTTTTCTTTCGAAGCTGGCCTTAGATAATTTTATGAGGGATCGTAGTTTCTTGCAAGTACTGATCAGAGATGCCTTCCCTTTTTGGGATTTTGCTCTATCATGTAGTAGCTTTCTCCTTCTGTTGTATAGCTTATTTATGGCCGGGGTCCACCAGACTGGTCTCCTGCCTTTGGAGGAGTGAATCTTGGTTTTATTTGGGATAGCACGATCCATGCATTCCTGTAGGTGTCCATAGAATGCATTTGTAAAGGATTCTGCTGTTTGGGCAGTATTTTCCACTGGCCTGGTGGCTTTGAAGGATTCCACCTCGGTTTTGAGAAGTGTGAAATTTGCTTTTGAGAAATTTTTCACCTTGATTTCCTTGGCTGGGGGTGGGGATGGGATATGGATGTCCAGTGAGATTAATTTATGGTCTGATCTTACCAATGAGGGACATACCTCTGGTGTGGAACATAGAGTCCCCATGTTGGTGATGACCAGGTCCAATATGTTATCCCCTCTTGTGGGAGTGGTGACCAATTGTTCCATAGCATTTGAGTTTATAAATTCTAGGAACCGTTGGGCAAGGGTGATGGGGCTTGAGTAGTTTTCCCAGTCAATGTTTGGGTAGTTGAAGTCACCCAATATTATTGTGTTTGGAGAGAACTTCATATTCTCCAGTGTTCTCAGGAAGGCCGAGTGGGGTTCCTGAGTTTGGGAGAGTGGTCTGTAGCAGGCTACAAACTGAAAGGCAGTTTTTCCCACTGTTAACTGTACATGGATGGTCTCCGATGCTTTGTGTAGTGCCAATAACCTGGAGGTATGGGTATCTTTGATGAATATGGATACTTCCCCTCCTTTTGTGGTTCGGTCCGTGTTTTGGGGCCGAAAAGCATGGTATGAGGTATAAACCTGGTAGTGCTGGGGTGCTCTCTGGGGCCTTGAACCAGGTCTCTGTCACTGCACAGATATCGATATTCTCCATACTTAGGAGAGCCTCGAGTGCATGCATCTTGAGGTTTAGACTTCTGGTGTTGAGCAGCATTACCCTTAGTTTTTTTTTTTCTTGTGTTGTCTATGGAGGTGGGTTTGTCTTTTGAGCCTTGCCTAAAAAAGGCACTATGGGGGTGGCAAGAGCCTTAGCCAGTATTTGAAAGCCCAGAGGTGACAGGTGCAAGCCGTCCCTAGCGAAGCAACGTGGCTTGTCAAGCATGTCATTCCAGGCTGATAGACACTGAATCCCCTTAGAATGACACCAATACTTTAGCCAATTGTTAAAATTGATAATTTTATCTTTATACTGTGACATCATTCTTGGTGAGGGCAAGATGCTGCTCCAGGTCAGGGTCATACTGGTCTGGGCTACGTGATCAGAGAGCTCCTCTATGTCTCTTTTCATGTAGTCCAGGGAGGTACGTCTCAGGTCATTCACACCAGCATGGACAATGACGGAGTCATATTTGTACTTGCTTTGGAGAGACCTGAATGCTTGCGTTATGTGGCGGATTCTGGCACCCGACAGGCAGCTTACAGTGACCTTCTCCTTGTTCAGTCTGGTGAGAGGGATGTCAGTGTGTCTGACAACAGAGTCCCCTATTACAAGTGTGTTAGGTGTGTTGTTTAGCCTTAAGGGCTGTGGCTGTGTGGCACACTGACTTTGTGAAATATGTGATATGTGGGTATTGTTGCGGGGTAGCGGTTGCTTGGATGTCTGCTTTGGAGGTCTCTGCTGCTTTGGCAGATTTTTATTTAGAGCCTCCGAGCATGTTTTTGTGTGTTCATGTGTTTGGTTTGCTGATGTGATAGGTCTATGTGAGACTGGAATAGTGGTGTGTATGGTTACCTTCTCCTCCTGACTGACAGCACCAGTGCTGGGTTGAGAGAGCTCCGCCTCCAGTTTGGCTATATAGTTGCATCTCTCACATATATTTGAGTTTGATGGGAGGAGGAGAGGGTGGTCTGTGTACATAAGGCAGTTGTAACATTGCCTCAAGATACCCAGATTCACCAGCTGGACTGGAGAGTAAACCCGAAACTGACTATTGGACATGCCAGAATAGTATAAGAAACAGTTTTTTGACTGATCAGAAAGGACCAATAGGGAGCCAAGTACTTATAAGGAGTATAAGATGGTGTAGTGCTTTAGTTAGTGTTTACTTATAAGATTACTTATAAGATCAAGTGCAGGGCTTTAGAATGAAAATAGAGTGCTTACTTTGAGATTTAGAACAGTTCTAAGGGAAAAAGTAAAGAGCAGACTTTGTGGAGCCGGGAATAGTTTAAACCTGTTTAAGTGGCGCTGCCCGATGCTGCGCTATGCGCAAAATTGCGCAAAAAAAGGGGGTTTTAAGGCAGGGAACTTGAAAGAGCTGGGAATTAGCCGAAGACGTTTCTAGGCAGTAACCACTCCTACTGGGGCAGGCAGGCTGTTCAGTGTTAATCACTGCCACTGATGAACACAGAGACTTCCCTTTAGCCCAAGCAAGCACTGGCCTCCAAGAAACTTACAAACAGTTCAGAACAGCAGATCTGTAACTGAACTTTTTTTAAATTTCAGAAAGTGGGAAAAAAGCAAGATTTTTTTGTTTTTTTTTTGTTTTAGTTTAAAGGTAGCAGAGATACACAAGTAGCAAATTAGTCAGCACAGTGCAATAAATGACCCTACACTTGAGTGCTAGGCCAGAGTCAGGTAAAATGCAATTTTGAGAAAAAAACAAGTTTAAATTAAGTGCAATACAGGAAATGCAGTAAACAGGCTCTAGATGTGTTTTAAATACTGTTTCTAATACAGATATCAACTTTAGCAAGCCGGAAAATGCCGAAAAGTAGGCGGCAAAGTAGAAATTATAAACAAAAAATCAGAAGAAAATACTTAAAATCTCAAACGTGGCTCCTTTCTTCTCTCAGCGTTTTCTCCCCTTGCTAGGTGCTTCAGCAACAACTATCAAGCCTGGAAAGATGCCAAAACCACGAGACAGCAGGGTTTTAAGAGAGAGAGATCAAGGAGTTTGGAATTCACCCAAAATGGCCAATAAAACTACAGTTTCTAGGCAGTAACCACTCCTACAGGGGCAGGCAGGCTGTTCAGTGTTAATCACTGCCACTGATGAACACAGAGACTTCCCTTTAGCCCAAGCAAGCACTGACCTCCAAGAAACTTACAAACAGTTCAGAACAGCAAATCTGTAACTGAACTTTTTTAAATTTCAGAAAGTGGGAAAAAAGCAAGATTTTTTTGTTTTTTTTTTGTTTTAGTTTAAAAGTAGCAGAGATACACAAGTAGCAAACTAGTCAGAACAGTGCAATAAATGACCCTACATTTGAGTGCTAGGCCAGAGTCAGGTAAAATACAATTTTAAGAAAAAAACGATTTTAAATTAAGTGCAACACAGGAAATGCAGTAAACAGGCTCTAGATGTGTTCTAAATACTGTTTCTAATACAGATATCAACTTTAGCAAGCCAGAAAATGCCGAAAAGTAGGCGGCAAAGCAGAAATTATAAACAAAAAATCAGAAGAAAATACTTAAAATCTCAAAAGTGGCTCCTTTCTTCTCTCAGCATTTTCTCCTCTTGGTAGTTGCTTCAGCAAAAACTATCAAGCCTGGAAAGACTTATATGAAACATTTATGGAATGAATACTGAAAAACAATTATATTTACTTTGAAGGACAATTTTACCATCAGCAAAAAGGTGTAGCAAAGGGCTTAACATGCGGCACAGTATATGCTAATATAATTATGACAGAAAAGGAACATTGCTTTATATTCAAAAGTCAGTGGGGGGAATTTAATAAAGCCTTCACAGTCTTGTTTTCCATGTAGGCATCATGCCATCTTGCTTACATGAAAGTAAGCAGGTTTTAGATTCAATAAATACAGCTGGGTGGCTCGCACGCATGTGCCAACATGGAAATATCTGTGGCATGCAAATCACCTCATAAGCAGGTGAATTCCATGCAAATGAGTCAGGTAGAGTGATCCCGTAAGAAGACGGGCAGCTCTGCAGACCTTGTGTCGGTGTCCGTAGTGTACACAGTAAAATTATGTGTACAGGAATGTAAAGAGAGAAAAGGGTCTGTAAAAATGTAGATGGGCAGAAATGGCATGGTACAAACAGATATGAGCAGAACTATCCACCACGTGTCTGAAAAAAATAATAGAAATAAGTTAAAATATTTTTTTATAATCTGTGCATGTCTGCACGACACACCATGATGCGCAAACATGCTTCATTAAAAAAAAAAAAAAATGGAAAAAAAAAAGTAATATTATGTGGCAGAAATGTATTACAGGACCCTGCATGGAGTATCTACAATGGTCCATTAGTGCTGTTGCTAACATGGTAGGACTTTGAACTGTGTTGTTTCCAGGGTCTGAGCACAGATCCCTATGCTAATGAGATGGAGTTACTGAATAGCACAAATGGGTATCCATGTCTACATATCCCCTCTGTGTAGGCACAAAACCATGTTGGTGTCCACACAAGAGGTAGCTGACATCAAGGGAGGGTGTGTCCAATAATGTCTAAGTTGATTTGAGCATAGCTGCACCTCTTTCCACAGTGCGCCACCATGCAGAGCGTGGAAGTCTGGGGGATGCATGCACTAAGTGCTAAGCTTTGTTTACCTAGGGGACATGTGTTTCCATGTGTTTGCATGGTGCACTGCTGTGTTGAGTGTGAAAGTATAGGGGTGTATCCACTAAGTGCTAAGCTTTGTTTACCTAGGGGGCATGGTGCGCCACACTGCTGAGAGCATCTAAAAGCCAGTGATATAGTGATTACTTTTGACCCCTGTTTTACTTAAACCAGGACCATTAAATGATGTTAATGATATACTAAGCAGGTGGAATGCATCAGAGGTAGCCAATCACACATTCTGCACCTACAACAGAGCACTATAAAGTATGCATACACCCTACAATCTGATTTTTCCCCCATACTCTGCACCATAGGAATACAGACTTGGGACTTTTAATTGAAAGAATGCTAGGGGCTGCTGCAGGTCTGTTACACCTGTATGTGCTAGATGCTGAAGTCAATGCTGCTGCTGCTGACAACAGGCCTAGACAGAGAAGGGGAAGAGTGTTCTGGCCCAGGGTAACCTTCCAAGAGCTACATGAGCTGGAGATTGTAAAGCATTACAAGGTGGACAGGGACATACTAAAGAACTCACTGAGCTCTGCCGCCCTCAATGTAGACCCAGAGCCAACACAAGGGAACTCATCCCCAGTAGAAACAAAGGTATATGTAGCCCTTAGGATACTAGCTACAGGTACTTTTCAAAGACAAACTGGGGACATGATGGGGGTCTCTAAGGCATCAGCATCCAGGGTACTCCACCAGTTCACGGATGCCATGCTATCACATGCCAGTAAACACATTTCTTTTTCCCTCACCGTTGAGGGTGGGCCAGCAATATGCAACACTTCTACCATGTAGCATACTCCCCTGACATACTGGGTGCCATAGACTGCACTCATGTACACATCAAGGCACCACCTAGAGAGGAGGGTAGAATCTACGTCAACCACATGGAGTGGTACCACTCCATCAACTGCCCAGGTGTGTGCAATGCCCAGGGGATTATCATGAATGTGTGTGCTGGCAGCCCTGGCAGTTATCAGGACTCCCATATTTGGCACTCATCACAGCTTTATGAGATGTTTGCCTGGGTGGACATCCCACACTGTCATTTACTGGGGGATGCTGGCTATGCCCTGGAACCGTGGATGATGACACCCATCAAAAATGCACATACACCCATAGAAGAATGCCATAATGGGGCATACACTCAAACTAGGAACATCATAGAGCATGTGTTTGGGTTTCTGAAGTAATGCTTTCGGTGCCTCAATATATCTGGTGGAGCCCTGCAGTACACTACAGCCATATGCGCACGTATGTTCACAGTATGTATATGCTACACAATATGATCCTGCAGAAACAGCTGCAGCAGAATCAGCAAAGAGAAGGGATACACAGCCCCCTCACCAGTGCCTAGGTCAACACAGCCACAAACACAGGAGGACTCAGAGGAGGAACCCCCTGATGATGTCCCTGTAGGCAGATGCAAGCATGCCCATTACATCTTGGGTCTGGCCAAGAAACAATGCATAGCACACTCACTGACAACCTAGGGCCCTAGGGACTGATGCCTTGCTCCTATTCACAGACATATAGCAAAATTGATGCCAGGCAACCCACACAGCATGTATATTTCCATGAATTGGCTGTGTACTGCTTGCAACAGACAGAGTTAGCCATGTACTACAGTTATGTCAACTGCTGCATTTGCAAGGTAAGTCCCTAACCTACACATTACTTGTAAGGATTACTATAATATGGTATTGTATGCATGGATCTGTTGCATTCACGTAAGGAAATACAGTAGGGTATTTGAACACAAGTAACATCCACATTGGACTACAGTTATCCAGTCCACTAGTATGTGTTCCTTAATATTCACTAGGCCTCATGGTTGGAATATGCATTACATCAGTCAAGGGAGATGTTAAACAGTGGGGTCACGTGATAGTTGTACTACAGTGTATCCCAGCAGAACATGTGGTGTTATACCCCCACACCCAACACAGCAGTTTTGCCATATAAGGTCTTTAACTGTAGGTCATCATTGGTATATCAACAGGCCAGGCAAACTCAGGGCAGTAACACAGAAATTGATCGCACATTGTATGTCTCACTTACCCAGGAATAACAACGTACTTATGTATGCTCATTTTGTGTGAGGAATGACTACTGTCTGTCTGGCAGCTTGTGTGGCTCAGAGGACTAGAGAAGTTACCATGGGTGATGCTCTTGGTTCAAATTTGGGAGTATCCACATCTTTTGCATGTGAAGTATTATTATGTTGGTGTTTTCACAGACTGTCAGCCTGTATGTGGTGTAACATTATGAACCTCTGTGACATATTAATTACATCAGACAACTGGAGAATGGCATGGATATTTTGAGTGAAGTGCAGTACTGCATAAACAGGGACAGATGTCATTGTCTGTAGCACACAAAACCCCAGACTAGAGTGCAGATATGTGTGGGCTGGACTCACTTTATAAGTACTGACAGTCTCACTGGGCATGCTCATACACTTAAACTGAGCGCAATCTCATTACCCTTTGATCAAAATGACCTGTTATGTATAGATATGTCTATACATGCATACATGTATATATACATATCCTTCTGCCACTATCTCTCTCTCTCACATACATAGTCTATCTCTATGTATTTAAAAAAAAAAAAAAAAAAAAAAAAAAAATATATATATATATATATATATATATATATGTATATAGTAATATAAATATATATATATATATATATATATATGTGTGTGTGTGTGTGTGTGTGTGTGTGCGTGTGTGTGCTTGTGTGTACCCCCCTGCCAAAAACCCTCATTGGCTATCAAATTGCAATGGTTATGCACTTTTTGGCCCTGTGAGTTGCTGCTGGATTCCAAACTGCCCTCTTCTACAAGCCCTGATGATACCATCTACCTTAAAACTACCAGCTGCCATTGTAGCACCTGGCCTATACTGTGGCACATGTGATAAGTATTGTGATCTACAGTGAGTCAGACTAGATAGGCAGGGGTTCTAATTTCACTACAGGCCACTTGGTGCATGTATATGTATACATATGGCATAAATATGATCACTTCAGTAACTTAAAAAGAGGTAGAGTTTTGCAGTATTTTATTTGCAGCAGTTGATGTGGCCCTCCAAATGCCTGACCACAACTAGGCCTGGTGATGTCATCAAGCATAATATGTCCTAAACCGATAGTATTATCAGACATGAGGTGTGTTGCATGCATCATATACTGTGATCTGTAGTGTGTACCATTACATAAGTAGGTGTTCTAATCTACATGCAGCCAACTTGCACTATGAGTGTGCCATGCCATGTTCTGTAAGCAGTAATTGGAAGTGCTGTTATCCTCAATGTTGCCATGTTTGTGTGTTTGGCTGTTAGAGCAATTTACATCAGTTTATGGAACCATAGGATGTTTGAACTTCATTAGCATAATGGCCATAGAGCCATCACAATCGTAAACAACTGTATATTGTTATTTACATGATCAGCACATATTACCCCAGTCCAAGAGGGACACAGGCAGAAGTCCTGTGGTGAAATAATGGTTGCCCAGCCAATCACACAGATGATATGTGGTGAGGTGCACTGATGTTCTCTGCTTGGCATTAGCCAGGGTTCTGTTTGAAAGGTGGATTAAAGTCTGCTAGACAAATTTCTCCCACCAGCATGTATTACTAATATCACATACTAGGTTAATGTCCTTAGAGTGATTAATCCATGTATTATGCCACCTACGGATATGTAGCATTTACAATCAAGCACAGTCACACATTACCCGATATGCAGGGCAGAGATCACCTCTGAGTAGTCTATTTCCCACACCCATTTCAGAAGATCCCCATTAAATACATGCTGAAGATGAGCATTTCCCTTGTGAGGGACCATACTGTTGTGTGCAAGTGCCAGTACTGATTGGAAATGTCCATTACCAAATGTCCACTTCACTCAGATATTGGCATACTGAGGGAAGAGTACATGGAGGTTATGAGTATGTCAGTTATGGGTGATTGTGCTCTCAGCTATGAGATATGATTCCCGTCATACCACTGTGGAGACATGGTGATCTTAGGGCACATTAGGTGTAAACCTGTGTGGCCAGGTCTTGTGCCCAGTTCTTTCACCTCCGAGTATGTACATCACATGTTGCAACTAATGTGCTACTTACCAGGTACATAGGTGTTAGTGATGGAAATGATACTACATATATATTTGCATAGAGTTTATGGCCATTACTGTGTCAACAGGCATTTGTTCATCAATACCCTCTTGTAGGATATTGACATAACTCACAGACTGCATGAGTGCTCACAGTTTGCAGGCATCAGCCAACATTGTTAGCCACAGACATTCAGTATTTGCTTGTATCATGGTTAAAGGGATTCCAAGCAGTAGAGGACCCAGGACTGAGCTTGTTGAATACTGTTGCTTACAGATCAGATATTGGAGGTGGATGTCTCTATATTGAGTATGTGTGCCATCAATGGGCCACTAAGTGACCCCTACAATGATAGTACCATGAATGCCTAAGCATGTGCTTTGTAAATTATACCTGAGTGGGGGATATAGTCAGATGGCTTGGCTCAGTCTAGGGGGTTGTATGCCCTGATGTCCCCTTACACAGGTTCTTAGTGACTGCCTCGGAAATGTTCACCATGTTTAACAGTCATGATCCCCATGTCAGATATCCAAACTGCAGACAGTCAACTGTGTGTAGATCTCGTATGTATGTGCTGATCAGCTCCATGATGATTTCCCTACAGTCATACAGATATGGATACTCAGGCAAAGAGGTCTATACTTCTGGTGGTCAGTGCATGCATCATATACTGTGCAAGGGTATAACAATTGCCATTGTCCAGTGAACTGTGGTCCAGTCAGTGGTTTCAGTATGATTGTAAGATGTTCCCAGTGGTGTTAGTAATCCATGACAGATCCCATGTAGGTTGCAGCCTGGGATGTTAGCATGTCCAATAGATGCTGTGTATCCTCCATAGAGAGGCCATTTACGACCTGCTCTGTAGCTATGGAAGTTATGGGACAGGTTGTAGGAATGTCATGAGTCACATGTGTTAAGGACAGGGGGGTGAAGTCAATGCAGAACATGAGGGACTACAGGTTAGCTATGAGTACAGACCCATTCTATGTGGCATCATTATGCATGAGTTCACCGACAATCTGGGCCTGTCCTTTGAGATTACACATGTAACTGCACTGTGTGTTGTAGTTCTGCTTTGTGTGGGTGGCTAATTTTGTCACTTACTGTGTCTACACATCATCACACGTGGTTGTTTTGGCTGAAGAGATTGTGCCTGCATTTTGGGGGGGGCATCTTCACCCCAACTGTCACACGGCAATGTCCAACTCTTATTGTATAGCCTGATAATGGCAGTTGTCCACCAGGCAGGTTTGTTGTGCCATGAGGAGCCTGTGTTCCTCCTGTCAGGTATAGCCAAGTTCATGCAGTTGTAATGCCGATGGCATAATGCATGGGTGTAGAGCTCTGCACACTTGCCTGTCCTATCAGAGGGGGTAAGGTGCAGTCAAGCTATGTAAACCATCCCACAGGTGGTAATAAATGGCTTTGTTGAAATATATGTCTGTAGTTTCTGCAAGGAGGGGTAAGTGCTGGTAGTTTTAATGACACTGATCTGTGGTCAGATCCAACCAGGGAGAACCTGACATTGGGGGCTGCAGTGATCACCCATATTTGTAAACACATGATGCAATACATTGGTTCCCCTTGGGGGAATGTCACAGCAGTGCTTCAGGGTTTTGTAGTTAAGGATGTAGACTAACCTTTGGGCAAGTGAGCTTCAGCATGACTAGGCAACACAGCTAGTGGTCACTTAATGCCACCCCATGCCATGGTGTAATGATATATCTTGATAAACACAAGTACTTACAAATACACATGATGGGTGTCTGGATTCATGGAACTGCTCCTGTAGCCAACTATTGCTTGATTATGTGCCCTTCCAGTACTGAATGGCACCTGCAGTGTCTCTGGGAAATCACAGTGTTTCACAAACTCTGGATGTGTATCTACCCTTAATGAGTATGTATACACCACCTCCAGTACCTTGAGCGCTATCATTTTGAGGTGTGAAGATGTGGATGGATGTGCAGTCTGGTATGGCTGTGGTGGTGACCACAGCCTTAAATTAGATGTCCTTGACTGCATACATGTCTGCATAATCCAGGGAGGGGTTCAGTGTTGCCATACTCATAGTGTAGCAACATAACCATGATGTTGTATAAAGATGGTGTTCTCATTGCCAGCGTTTCCCTGAACAGTGCATCTAAGATGCATTGTGGGGGTGTCAGTAGCCATGGCATGTACTCCAAATCTCAGGGGTGAGAGAGATAAACACCATCACTGGTGAAGCATTGATGTCTGCTGAGCAATGCATGCCAGGCAGACATGTAGTAGATCCCATGACAATGACACCACATGCTAAGGCAATTATTGACTTCCATCAGTTTCTGTGTGTATGGAGCCATCATCCTAGGTGAAGGTCAACTGCCGCCAAAAGCTACACATATACCTGTGAGAGACACAGACTGGCTAAGCACAGTCACGTGTCTGCATACAGGCTGGTGATGTATGTCCCTAGTCGTACACACCTGCAGAACTATGATGTCAACATTATGTTAACTGATATCCCTTGATTTGTGGCAATGTGTGGTAAGGCCTATTGTGTCCACCCACAGACAGCTATCTATGATCTTCCCATATGTAGCCACTTGACACAGACATCAGTGTGTCTCACAATGTAATCACCTCTGACTAAGAGGTGTGATTTTATGTTTTGCCTCGGGTGTTTGACCAGTGAGAGAGTGGTGCATGCAGTATTATGTGCACTGTGCACTCCACAGGCAGGATTTTCTCAGGTGCCTTTTTGGCAATGTGTCTGGTAAGGAGCTGCACACAATAAGGTGTGTGTGATGTGGGAGAAGATGGTGCAGAGTGTGAGTTGTGCATGTTGGCATAATGCTCATTGCCATTATGTAATGGCTGCTGTTGGAGACATCATTGCAACAAGGTTTTAAATGCAGTCACATCTGTCACACATTGTGTTTGTGTGTCATAGGAGTAGAGGGGTGAGAGTAGGTCCTGCAAATTTAGGATCATGCTGCCACACCCTTGGGGTTGACAGCCTGATATAAAGTGTTTGTAGGCACACCTTGCAGTGAAGATGTGGATGCTCGTGCATGCACAGAGGACTTGTTCAACTTTGTTGACATTACATTGACCTTGCAGCCATGCGATGCCTGTCAAGCAACTAGACAGCACACTGGTTGTTGTGTTACATGATGTGGGGATACAGACATGTTTCAGGTACATAACTGTACAGTATGACATGCCTAGGATATGTGTCAGGTGGACAAAGATTGGCCAAAGGTGGCCAGTCCACTGCAGTAGGCCTCACAGCCATGTCATCCAGATATCCACCAGTAATCTTTTGAAGGGCAGGATGCATGACTAGCTATGAAATTGTCACCTAGGAGGGCTGACCAGAGTGTGCTGATTGTTACAGCAAGACTTAACATCTATGTCAATGGACATGGTAGATTATATTGTGGTGCTACAACAATACTATTAATCCCCCTCTTGTCAGTTCCCTAGTGACATACCATCAACTCTGGAGCAGATAACATAACACATGTGAAAGCCAACTGATTGCCCAGGTTGTTAATCGAGGCATCTACCTGGAAAAGGGTATGTGAAGCCTACAGAGCCTTTCATGATGTGGAACAGCTATGTGGCTGAAGAAACAGGCTGTGTCCTGCTTGTCATCATGGGCTTCATAGTAAAGTTTTGCATGTGATGACATAAAACTTATCAGGGAGTCACTACACAGGCATATCTTACAAGTAGCAGTCACACAGGTTCCATGGTAAAGCATTGCACATTGCAGATAACATGTCCTATGGAGTCTGTGTCAAGACTGTACATGTGTAGTCTGTTTCCTAAATGCTTTGGAGGGGATGTGTATGGCTGCCATCCAGGGAGGCGTCAGATCCCACACTGTACCTCCCTCATATCCATGACAGGACTAACACATGTCTTACCTATCCAGCACACTTATACCATCACTGTGGTATAAATAATACATGCTAGAGAGACATGTATGTAATACAGACAGTACATCCTATATGTAATAGGCCCCCCATGCATGTGAAGCACACATCTGCTGTGACACACATCATGTTCAGGTTACACAATGGCATGGAGAACAAGGCAATCATAGCTGTTGTCAGACAAATGTCTGTAATGGACACAGAAAATTTGTAGTTTGTAGATGTGGTAGCTCCCAAAACCCTGGTGACACTTACCAAGTGTATCAGACCTTTTCACAGATTAGGGATGCATGAGTAGGCTAAATTATGCCATTGTCCTTGTTAGCCTGTTATACACATATGCACTTATGGAGCCATGCACCTATAGTGCTATACCTTGCTGAAGACATATTTCTTCTGTGGTGACATTCTACCTGTGCTGTGATGTCTATGGCTTTATTGCCGCCATGTATCCATAGGTGTCCCCAATAGAATCCTGAAACAGAAACATAAACAGGTCCGTAACACACCTTTCATTGTATAAGTATACAGCCATTACAACATCATACAACATAAGATACACAAAATTATGTGGCTTACTCATTACAAATGTCATCATAC
Organism: Protopterus annectens; assembly: GCF_019279795.1. Lineage (NCBI taxonomy): Eukaryota > Metazoa > Chordata > Ceratodontiformes > Protopteridae > Protopterus > Protopterus annectens. Next base: position 1,868,233,896 of record NC_056737.1, read on the forward strand.
AGTGTCTGCCAATAACCACTACAAGTGGCATGACAAAACAACAATGTATTACACAAGTCCATGTTAATTTATATAGTCACCCTGTGCATCATGCACATAGCTTCATTTCCCTGCATCGATGACAAGGATGACAGGGATGTGGCACAGGTATCATCACTTGTACAGGGTATTGTGTGGGGTGCAGAAGGCCTAGGCTGACTCAATAGGTTGACAGCATGTGTATGAGTCAGGAAGTGAAGGAGGCAGGATGGACCATGGAAATGTGTAGTGTTTGTCTGTAGGTGACCTGCATTTGAAGTGGTGTGTGAGTGTGTGTGTGAACATAGTCAAACTCAGTGCTAGCCCTACATGTGTTTATGTTGGACACCTTTGAACCATGCATGGTAGAGCTGACAGTTCATCGTCTCCATCCACAAACATGGTAATTGGCTCTGCCAGGAGTTGCACTGGCACCTCCATGCCTAAGGTCAGAAGTGGTGCTAGTATCTGATGGTGACTGTTATTTGCTGGGACTGTGTCCTCCATGGGAATGCCCAGGACCATGAGCCCATAGCCTGCCATGTCTTGGTGTGGACAGCACACACCCTTCTGTAGCACTGGATGTACTGCCACTATGGGAGGGTGATTGTGCATGACCACGTAGACTCTCAAGAGATGGGGTTGTTGACCTACATCCACGAGGCCAATGCTCAACTCCAACCACATTTTCCAGCACAGGCACTGTGTGTTCCAAAACAGACACTGTCTTAGCCCACCTTCTTTCCACTGCATCAGTGAACCGATCCGGGGTATCACCAATGCAGTGGAGACAGTCATGGATGTCAGACTGCACTGCATCCATAACCCTGAGCATATATCTGGAGTTCCTTTCAGAATGTACGTATGCCTCTTTCATGGCCCGAAACATATGCCGAGTGAACCATAATGTGACACCTGCAACAGGTGATAGAAGGACAGCAGGCCTCCTATGAGCACCCCTATTAATATGCCTGTGTGGACCCTCACCAGCTCTCTGGCTATGTTCAGTATCTGCACTCACAGGAGCCATAGTTGACACACTTTCCTGTTCAATATCCCCACCCTCTGACTGTCCAATATCTGTGGTCTCCAGGGACTGGGTATGTGTAGACATACTGACTCTGTGCAGTGACAATGAGGGCAGAAGAGTGATGTCAACCTCTGGGACAAATTCAGCCACAGAAATCCCCACCTGTGCCTCACTGTGGCCATCACCATCATCAGGGTCTGAAGAGACACTGACATCAGGTTGTGTAGGTGACAGAGACCAACCCTCTGGTCACCTGTGATAAGAAAGGAAAAAGAAGTACATTAATACCTACACTATTATGCTCTGCAGTACTGTGTTGCAATATATGTACAGCTCTGTACACTGTTGGCACTATTACAGACCTGTTGAAACCCCAACCTCATATAATAGGACAAGAGAACATTACTTTTCCCACAAACAGTAATTACTTGTAAATAAAAGCTCTTTACACAGCAATCTCATCAGCAACAATGAGGTACACTGTTGACATATGTGAAGACTCTGCACAGTTGACTCATATGGCAATCTGCAATGTTGGCAATCTGCAATGTCCTGACAATACTCTCATATCAATCAGTGTGGTCACACATTCAAGGCATATGCATAACTCTAACATGTGTACAGTCAGAAAATATCTGTGAAGTTGGCAGTCATGCCAACAGTACAGCAATCCAGGCAGCAGGCCTGGGATGATACTTAAGGGATTACATTGCTGTAAACCTACATCTATAACAAAACAGTTTCATGCTTACCAGGAGCAGGACCACGGCCTTGTCCGATACCTGACAGACCTGTTGAAAGCTGAGGGAGTGGCAATGCCAGTACCACAGCACGTTGCACCACAATAAGGTAATACATCTATATATTTCACATTTACAGTAGCTGTTGTGTCAATTGTTATATCAGTCAACATCTGAGCATAAGAGCCAAACTCAGTGGCGGCTGGTGACTTCAAATCAAAGGGGGGCTGCAGGAGATAGCCGAATGGGTGGGGTCAATGGGAAGGGGTGCGGACAACTAGAAAGGGGAGGAGCTATGCTCAAAACCACAAAAACTAAACTTTAATTAAATATGCTGCCCTGGGTGCCAAACCCTCATTATGAGAGTCCAATCAAGACAAATGAAGTGTAAAAGAATAAAAATATTTCAATGCATTGGCTGCTTGACAGCTTACTTAATATCTAGATGGAAACAAAAAGGTTGTGAGGCATGGAAAATAAATTACTTTTTAAATACATTACTGGAATGCCAGTCAAAATCAAGTATAAGAAAAACATGCAGCACTCAACTCAAACCACTTCTCCTTGCACTGCATTATAATTTATATTCAGCTTTATTAAAGTACCAAGTAACATGCTGAAAGTAGCAATCTCTGTGATGCCCCCACTTGTAAAAATGTTTCTTATCCAAAAAAGACCTGCTGCCTGACATCTACTTGTTTCATGGGGAAAACATGATTAAAGTAAAAAATGAAAAGCAAACAAGCTCAAGATACATTGCTTAAAGGATTACTGTACAGTTTATGGACCACACATGAATGGCATTCTGTTTAGTTTATGGGTAAATCCCTCAGAGATCACTGGAAGTCTCCAACAAGTGTAATGAGCTTCTTAAAATAATGTAATCCTGTCCTTTATTACAAATACTGTCATGTGCATTTCAATACCCAACGCTTATACATTATCTAGTTAAGTATTCTCTGCATGGCAACAACAGAAAGGCTTCAGTGTTGGCAATTCTTTAACAGTATGCTTATTAAAGCTTACTTGCATGTTATGATCTCAGACAAGCTTACCTGATGGTCATTAAAGCATTGCTACTTAAAACACAGAGCAACAGGCACTTTGAGTAATAAGCATAAATCAACAGTACAAAAATATGACAGAAACCAGACCATTCTGCAAAATCAAGAACAGATGAAAAGCCACTGTAGTACTTGTGTCTACCTTGGGTGGGGGGATACCCTGCAAATTTACACTGCATGGGGGGATACCCTGCACATTTACACTGTACAACTGCTCCTTGCCTTGCTTGGACACATCCAGAGTCACTACATGGGGGAGTGGGGTGCAACAAGTATGTCACAATTTGAAATGTCTCTGGCTGACTGATGGCCCTGACACATTTGTCATACCTCACCCTCAGAGCAAAGCCATACATAGAAGTGGGACAAAGGCCCAAAAATAAGGACAATTTTTAAATATTGCTCTTATAAACTTAGAAAGATAATAGAATAGTAGGTCTTGCATTAGTATGAATTTTCTGAAGGATATGAAATCTGAAACTCAAATGTCTGTCATCATTTTCTAACTTCAGTCTTTAATGATTTACAACTAATTTGCCAAAAAAACAATTTTATGAAAAATGGACCAAAAATGTGATGCAAAAATATAAAATAGCCACACAATACAGTTGGGAACCTGTCAAAGAAGGGACACTTTTTTAATAATAGTACTACTAACTTGAGCAGCTGACAAAATAAAAGAATCTACATGCATTTCTGAAAAAAAAGTAATCTATAACTCTGATTATTACAGTTATTTCTAAATCATAAACCCTCCATGTTTTCTTCCAAAATTGCTATTTTGTGGAGGGATTATTAGGGGAAGAGCAACATTTTGAGCCAAATTCGGGGACAGTTGAGAGGTTTGGGTATGCCTAATTCTATAAAGCAATTTGCATGTACCTCTCAACCTGTTAATGCAATAAATCTGGACAAGGCCAAATATATTGGGGGAACATAAACAGTACTAAAAATTGCTCTTGTATAAACTGAGACAGTTGATAGAACAGGTCTTACTTCAGCATGCATTTTTCTGAAGGTTATGAAGTCTGAAACTCAGTGTCATTATTTAGTGACTTAATTTCTAAATGATTTTCCAGAAAACCACAAATATTATGAGGAACAAACCAAAAATAAGAAGCAAAAATCTATTCATTCTGTGAAAATCTGGACATTTGGGAGGTATAGTTCAGCTGGGGCTGTCTTTGAGTTTGCCCTTCCCCCTCACAAAATCATGGTCGAATGGAGCCCTCCCCCCTGCAGCCATTCCAATGATCCATTACTTGGCTATTTCACTCCATTTACCATAAACACTAATGTGCATACTACTTTACTTCTATGATGATCTGGATTTCATTTGAAAGTTTTATTTTGCATTTTACAGCACAATCACTAAGACATCTGCTAAACAAAGCAACGCAGTCTCACAATGAAAACAGGCTTAGTATTAAAAACTTCTCTGCCCTTGAAACACACATTCAAAGAAAATACATTTTGCCAGTGGCAGATAAAAATTAATCTGGGCTGTTTTCAAATCATAGGCCCCTTGCACATGAAACATACATCTGCTCTTTGATACACCTTCCTGAGTCTACTAAATTATATTCCTTGTACAATACAGTACAGTTGTTAGACGGCATTTTAAATTTATTGTTTTGAACATTTTTCCAGTAAACAATGAAACAAAATGCATGCACCAATGACAAAACTACCCAATTCAGAACATTTCCATCAGGTCTACTCAGCCTTCTGCAGTCCACCAGTATCAGTAAATATGCACAATCTCTGAAGTAGTAAAAGTCATCTAAATAATTCTACATTAAAAAAATCTGTAACAATGAAGAGGTTGCTGCTAGCAAGCAACTTTATATGTCACTAGTTATTCATCTACAAATAAAGTGCCTGTTGCCCTTGAGGAATAAATTACCTATGTTGCATGCATTAAAAAAAAATAAGCTAGTAATATCACAACAGGGACTGTATGGTAAACTGATAACAGGTTCATAGTTACTACTCTAGGAATCTTTGCCAAAAAGGAATGCAGCATCCACCCACTTTACAGTATCAGCAATGCATCTATCTACTGTGGGAGTAGAACCCACAGCCTTCTGCATCAAAAGCAAGTACACTACCTGTTGTGCTATTAATGCAAGAAGACTCAGAATAAGCAGCACTAAAGTTTTGTTCCCCTGCAGCTCTCAGCTCCTTGTAAAATCTACTCGACACGCAGTTGTATCTCTGAACTTTGCAGCACAAGAAATCTGGAAAAAGCCGAAATTTATTGGGGGGGGAGGAGACAACCAGGGACACATTTTAAACATTGCTTGTATAATGTTGGAAAGTTGCTAGAATAAAATGCTGTGTTACCACCATACATTTCACTGCCACGTCTTTAACCCAGGGGACCCTGTGCAAAACAGTCAGAGAAACATACCACTATGCCAAATCAGCTGTTTTATAAAAGAGAGGAAGACAAACTTAAATGGCTACCATTTGGTGAATTCAGTTCTCAGCATAGCTGTCAACCTCTTGGCACAAAACACCTGAACAAGCCAATAATGGGGGGAATACAGCCCCCAAACATATTCAGTGAATTCAGTTCTCACTATAGCTCTCAAGTTCTTAGCAAAAAACATGTGGACAAAGCCAGTAATGGGGGGGGGGGGTACAGCCCCCAAACATTCAATGAATACAGTTCTCACTGTAGATAATTCTCAACCTTAGCACAAATACCTGGACAAAGCCAATAATGGGGGAATACAGTCCCAAAAATAGGGACAAATTTCAAATATCCATGTTATAAACTTAGACAACTGCTAGAACAATTTTGTGTTACCATGTACTTTCTGAAGAATATGAAGTCTGAAATTCAAATGCCTGTTATTTTTTAAACATTTAATCAGGAAACTAGTCTGACTTGGAACAAAAGACAATTTTCAGCAGAGCAAAATGCCAATCACATCTTTGCAAGTTGAAAGAACATGCAGACACCACACAGGAGGCACCCCAGCCAAGAATCAAACCAGAGAACTTGTAGCTGTTAGGCAACAATGCTACCAGTGCACCACTACTTTGCAAGGAAAAATGTAGATACAGAAACCACACTTTTTATGAGGAACAGAACAAATATGAGGCAAAAATCTGCAGGCTTTTTTCAGAAATGGTGGTGGATAGGGAATCCAGGTCCTTGCCACCTGCATCCAACGTACAGGGTTCAAGCCTGAGTATCTCTATCCACCACCATTTGCTCTCTGTAGCCACCAGTTTACACACACACACCACCATTTGCTCTCCAGTATATAGTAACTGGGGCATTACACACACACACACACACACACACACACACACACACACACACACACACACACACACACACACACACACACACACACACACACACACCTAAATCCAGCCAGTGACCAAACACCTAAATCCTGAAGCAACACACACTTACCTGATGTATGTATGTCTCACCCAGTGACCTGAAGTAATCCAAGCAGCAAAACCACCTGAGCAATCCAGTGACCTGAAGCAGCAAATGCAACATGGAGCAAAACCACCCGAGCAATCCAGCAACCTGAAGCAGCAAACGCAACACGGAGCAATCCAGCCAGCGACCAAAACCTGCTACACCTACCTCCTGAATGAGCCCGTGCAATGAAAGTCCTGCGAGAGCAACTCACCTCTCTCAATCCTGATTGGATCTGCCTGCAGCTGAAGCAGTCCGGGCCTCCTCTTCTGTGCAGTCGTCCCCGCACTGATTCCTGGGTGCATTTGCAGCAATGATTGCTAGGTACCTGTCTATCTCTATCCGGATTGCTGATAAAGGCAGTCTGGACTCATGCTTTTTTTTTTCGGTTTGTTTTTTAGTTTTAAAGATTTTTATTTTTATTTTTCTAGGTGGGAGGGCTGCAGCCCAGCAGTTCGATACCTCGAGCCGCCCCTGGCCAAATTGCAGTTAACCCCCCCCAAAGAACACAGACCTGACACCCACGTAAGAGTATGTACAACCTGACACACTGAATGCTACAGTATTGCAATGGTGATCAAACTAAGCTTACCTGCATGCACGTCTGCCATGGAAACTGGCTCCCACATCCATGATGTATGGTGTGATGGATGCCTGGCAGCTTTCATGTGTGCCTAGGTTTACAAGGAATTCCTCAGTAGCTGAGAGTGGTTGTTCCACTGCAAGCCCTCCACCAGTCATGCTATGATCCCTGCTACATCTGATGCTCTTCTGCATGCAGCATTGATCATGTCCATTGCGCAGTGTCAAACCTGCTCATATATCCTGCTCTGATTACCTGTAACATTCACATTATGGACAAGGTCAGCCCACAATGCTGCACACTTTCCCTGTTTTGCCTCCCCTGGACAGTAGGAGTCCATGGTATTACCAGAGGCCTTCAAGTATAATATCATTCTCTGCATCCATGAAAGGTGCACAGCGTCTTGGGTACATGTTTCCTGAAAGACAACAGAATGGGAACACATGTCAGGATCACATACATGGAAGTACACTATGTCCAGATACAGCAAGACCAGAATGGCTGGCAGTATCCACTGCTTGATCACACATGTCATATTCCACAGTGTGCAAACATACTAAGCATGTGGATACAATTAAGATACTAGTGATAATCAACTATTCCCGTGTGTGCTATGACAGATACTGCTGTATGATCATACACCCAACACTGGAGTCTATTGTAGTGTGTCCCCTAGGGGCTAGCCCCCTAATAATATGTCAAACCAACAGTGCCAAACAAATAGCAGTGTGCTATTACAAGCACTATAAAGGGACAGTCCCACAAGACCAGTGTACCACATTGACATAAAGCATTCCACCTTTGATGTATTGTACTTCCTCTATAGGTGTAAGAAAATCTGGAAATCAATAACATGTCATTATCACAGTTCTAAGAAAGGGTTAATGCTGTAATCCTTATTCCCTGTAAGTAAATTCACATATCTGCATTCTGCTGTAAACGAAAAGGTTACATACGTGCTGAAGTGAAAAAAACTCCTCTGTTGATTTGATATGTGGTGATATTTAAGTTTTTGCAAATGTGTGTTCTGTGTGCAGAAAATTTCATGCAGAATGGTTCCCCATAGCCAGCATGTTTGCCTTTTAACATGCTTCTCATTAGCAGGTGATTGCCTCTTAACCAGTCTGGGGCTCTGAAATGCTAACTACAGCCATATGTTGTGCTAGACATAACTGGGGCGAGGAGACTATGTTATCACAGATGGTAGGTCTGTAGCAGCTACTGTTACATAGAGATGTGTGTGCTACAGGCTGCAGCTGCTGCAGATAATAGGCTTAGGCAGAGAGTGTGAACACTTTGGAGGACAACAAGCATTAGGAATAACTATGGGAGCTGTGTCAGCTTTGTAGTAGAGGAAGAGCCAGAGTGAGGGCACCTATTTTACTCCAGTTAAGGCATGTGTTTAAGGTAATTATGTTAGGCTATGATATCATTAACAGAGTACTAGGCAACATGTTTTTTGTGTCCTTGAGCAACATAAGCAATAAATATAACATTATGTCCACCATTTGGGCAACTGCCAGGCCATGTGTTACAGTCTGGTACTCATTTGGAACATGTATGCTGGCAGTCCTTGTTACAAGCAGGGGCTTCATATGTGTACGTTAGTTGTGCAGCTGTACTAATCTGCACTGTGAGTTTGAAAGGATTGTGTACTGCTCTCTGATAGTAGTGGGCCTCATTTGCATTACCTGAGTTAAATTCTCTGTGAATGCATATTAATACATGGTGTGACACTTTATGCACTTATAGTTTTGCTATTGGGATATGTGAAGTATGTTTCTATATGCAGGCCTGTGACTTCCATCAGCGGCAAGTAGACATTTTATTTGAAATGCATTGTCTGGATAAAAAGTGCATGACTCAGCCATTAATTGCTGGCTTCACAATAATGTAATTTAAATGCTTCACACCACTGGATTTGAACCCAGGACTGTGTCTGGCAAAATGCACTATTTACAAGGCATTTAACAGCCTGTGCTACTGAGTCACTGTTAAAGCAGTTGTATTTGTAAGATATAAGTACACACATACAGGCTGTGGCATACGTTTTTTACAGTCATCATTATGTGCATGGTTTTATATGGATGTATTTCTGCACCAGGGTCCCACTTGAACATGTATTTTGTCAGTAATGCCTCAGCAGTTGTATTTGCATATGTTGCTGATAAAAGGGGACATTTACCTGCTATTACAGACCTCACGTACATCCATTATTCTGTGTTGGACTTTCTAGAGGTGTACTTTTGCACCAGATTCCAAGGTGCGCTCCTAATTTTTCCATTTATCTTTAAGCAAATATGTGCGATGTGGCATGATGCACAGCTCTGCTTAAACATGCTTAATGAGAGCAATTTGAAATTACTATGTTTTGCTTAAACCACTTGTTTTAACTAACTGCTGTGTGGCATGGAAGTTAATGCAGTGGTCTATAGGTGTGATGGTCTTGGGTTTGAAATAGGGGACAGGTGTTTATTTTGTACATGTTTATTATCATTTAAAACACATATATCAATATAGCTCCATTTAGTTGAGCTTAGCATTCTGCTAAAAATATATATAAAAAAAGACAAATGGGGAGATAGGAAAGTGGTGAAATAGGGTGCAAGCAGGGGGAAAAACATAGTGAAAGTCAGACAGGTATGTGCAGGAAGGGTGTAGAAAAGAACCATAGCTATCCATTTCTTGTACAGCAGCAATTGTGCACTTTGACAGAACTTGTAGATGACCCCAGAGAGAAATGTGAGGACAACATAATTGCATTTTTAAGTCAATTGGACCAAATTATGTGTGTCCAGTGGACATATCTGTGAAATAGAGAGCTATGTATAGGACAATATTTTCTGGAGGACAGTGCCCGTGTTTTTTTTAGGTGAGATTGGAATATTGGGGAAGGGAAATAGGTACGTGTGGGGGAGGTAAGTTGGGTAGGTGAGGAAGCTGTTGCAGACAGACAAGACAGACAAGACAGCAGACAGGGGTGGTGTGTGACACACCTTTGATGGGGAGGGTGCTGTGAAATCTTAGTCCAATGTGCCTCAACAAGGTAGCAGCATGACTCACATCCCCACTCATGGGACTGTCGGCACTGCTCCATCATTGACCCGAGGGTAGCAGTGGTGGAGGCTGGATTCTTGGATGAACCTGCCCCACCAGGGTGGCCAGTATGCTTGCCATCTGATGCAGGTGTTGTCCAAACCCATGGTAGATGATCCCACACACCAAACCTGGCAGTTCATCATGGGTAACAACTCCCCCTCCACCACAGCTCCCAGAAAAGAGCCCATCTGCATCTCATGGGGAGGTACTACCCAATACCGCACATAATGTAGGGGCAGCAGAGGGGGCACCACCATGCTGGGTTCAAAATATGCTGGAACCTGGTGCCATAGCCAGAGGAACCAGGTAGGTAGATCACGAGGAACCGTCCATCCTTGACACACTGTAGTGAAGTAGTTATAACAATAAGTTAAGGTTAGTAATAAGCAAACAAATGTTAGTATTAATAGAAAGGAATGTAAGATTTATTAATACAAATATATATTAAGGTAACATAACAGTAAGTATGTTAACAGCAAGACAGTATGAATTAATCCATAAGGTCAATAAAACAGTTAGTTTAACACAATATGTTAATATTAAATCATGATAATAAATAATAATTAAAGAAGATAAGGGGTGGGGAGAGAGAAAAAATATACCATTAGCTACCTCACAGGTAATATTACTTCATTGAGTACTGCTACATACTTCTACAGGTACGAAGTGTCAGTTGTGAGTACAGTGACTACAATTCTTCTATAGCTGATGTAGCATGTACATACCTCTCAAGCTGTTAGCATGGGACAATATGGGCCAAGCAGTAACAAATGCAGGTACACAACTACACAGAACAGATTCACATAATGTGCACTTACATAACTACCAAGGGGTACTGTAAATGGATTTGAAAATATATTGCATTCCAGATAACCATTTATGTGGTAATCATGGAACAGACAGATTAGGCAGTTGTAATTACATTATGAAAAATCATGAGAGTTGAGAGGTATGTTTGTGTACATTAAGTAAACTACACAGCAGTCATGCCTTAGTTGGCAGGCATGGAATTAGAACCGAAAAGCTGTGACTGCAGAGGACATCTGCAAATAATATAACAATTAAATACAGCACCTTAGAACAGACATGCAATGAATATAGCCCTAATGCAAATATTAAGACAGATTTATTTAGGAAAACATAATGCTGCTTAACACTTTATTGGTACTGCTGTTTATTATCTGTGAAGTCTACACACAATAGCCCAAACAGTGGGCTACCTCACCCATATACCTTTTGTTCCTGGAGTGGGAGAAAAAGAGAGCATTATGTGACTGACATTGGCCTGGAGACAACTTTGAATCGTAGTGTGAGTTGAGCAATACATTATTCAGGCCATTACTTTTGCATTCTATAGCTATTACAGTTTTACACTTAACTGCAGTGACATTAGAAAAGACATGCAATGAATACAGCACTACTGAAAATATTAAGACAGGTTTATTTAGGAAAACACAATGCTGCTTAACACTTTATTGGTACTGCTGTTTATTATCTGTGAAGTCTACACACAATATCTGCCCATAAAGTGGGCTATCTTACCCATATACCTTTTGTTCCTGGAGTGGCAGGAAAAGAGAGCATTATGTGACTGAAATTGGCCTGGAGACAGCCTTGAATGATACTATGAGTTGAGAAATACATTATTCAGGCCTTTACTTTTGCATTCTACAGTTATTACAGTTTTACACTTGATTGCAGCAACCTTACCGTACACATGCAATGCATAGAGCTCTAGTGCATTTATGTTATGACACCACAATCCTGCTGTACACCTTTTTGTTTACTGTTATTGGTATTGTTTAGTGTTTATTAAAATACAGTTGTTATTGTTCATTTATTGCATTACACTTCTAATTTCCCATTTATTGCACTACAGTTTGTATTGTTTATTCTTTATTGCAGTACAGTTTTTTATTCTTTGTTGTTTATTGCACTACAGTTAGCATAATATATCCATACTTACCACATTCATGGTGCAACCTGGCCAGGCACCTGACATTTGACTGAATGCTGCAAGCCCTCTCAGCTGCAGCTGTTGGGAGAGAAGCACACCATTATGCATACCAGTTTTGTACAGATTCAACTTGTATTTTAGTAAAATATTGGAAGAAATATTTACATATGTCTGGGGCATGCCCATCCCTGGCCTCTTGGACCCAGATGTCCAAAGTTCCCCTCCTTCTACACTTCAGGTCATCATAGTGGTGATGACACTGCTCACCAGTGCAGAGGATATCAGTAGCACTGGTAAGGTCCCTGGCCAACCAATCTCAGGCCTCAGCCTTCCATTCTGAGCCCTGGTAATCACCCTGCAGCAGCCTAGGTTCATAACTGTGTATCAGGAGCCCAACAAAACCCTGGACTCCTGCACACCCCATCTCTGCACCCAAAAGTGCGCACCCTCGCCAACACCACCTGGTGTACTGTCAGTTAGATAGACTCCAACAAATGCTGCAGAATTCCACCTTATTGCCCTTAATATAGGCTATTTTCCCACTCTTGCACATCATTCAACAACATTCAAAAAAGCACTGTGGTGCTTAGCATCTCGCAAACCACACAAGTGAAGCTGAGCATTGTGAAAACTCACACAACCGATTTTTTAACAAAGCTTAGCAATGTGCAAACAGAAGTGGCCATTAATCATGTTTAAGCAGTGTTTAGCACTGTGCAGCTTCTTCAAGTGTAAAAGTTATGTTTTTAAATTAAAAAAAAATTTAGATTACATTAAACAAATGGTATGTCTGCTAGGGACTCGAACCAAGGACCTACAAAGCTTTAGGCCATCACTCTACCCTTTTAGCTACTTGGATAGTATACAAACTGGTGTGCCTTCGCATATGCTACTAAGCTAATGTGACACACCATGCAAATGGGCTTAAACTGGCTTAAACAAAAGCATAAATAAATAATTACATCCAGTTTCTATTTATAGATGTCTGGCAGGTGTCTGCTGTCTATGTGTAAGCGTGGCTTGGCATTGCTGCTCTCCATGCTGCACCATGCAAACAGACACTAAAAAAAGAAAAAAAAAAGAAAAGAAAAGAAAAAAGCCATAAAAAACAGATATAATTAATTACATCCGGTTCCTGTTTATAGAGTTCTGAAGAAGTCCCACTTGGGGATGAAAGTGCTTAACTGTCTATAATAAATCTGTGGAGTTTTATCTGGACTTTTGCTGTTTCTTCCACATTTCTGTTGTGGTTATCATAACTAGATGTTTCACATCTCACTTCATTGATGCCAATTGTTTGAAGGCTGCCTTCAGCATGTAATATAATATAGTAGGTCAAAATATGTACCTGTGAAGGTAAGGCTCACCACAGCTGACAGATGTATACATAGCAATTCCATGACCACACCAGAGTGAAGAAAAGAGAAACTCACCAAAACAATGTGCAGTAGCCTGGTGCATTCATTTGGCATGCTCAAGCATGAGTGGGTAATTGATTTTTGGGATAGTGTGACTTGTCAGCATTGGGATGCCACTGGTCACATAATATGCATTATCTGGTATTCTAAAAGAATAAGGGTTCCATTATACAGGCAAAATGCTCCAGTTTCATCACAGGACATATCAGCTAATCTATCTCCTTTCCAAGTCTCTTCACTCTCAAGATTTACTGAAGATTGACCACCTTCAGAAATGAATGTATATATATTTTACATTACACTCTGCTTGATTGTACATTGCACTGTTTCTTCACTAGAATGCATATATATACATTTTTTGTATGTAATTAGTCTGATCAACTCTGTTATTGCTTACATTTCTGCATTTTTTTGTTTGTGAAATGTTTTATATTTCACCTGGGCTGAGTCTGAAATTGGTCAATATTGAGCAGTGTAGTACCCTAATAAATACATAAACAAACAAACAAATAAATATATGCCATGTTGCATGAAGGTTTCTCTGATTTGACAGTGTATTTTGCCCTTATTCTTATGTGTCAACAAGGTGTTCTTGCTCTCCAAGTCTGGGGAAGTGGTATTGGCTTCTCTAATGTTTAACATATTCTTTAGCTATCATCTAAATTTAGTGCAAAGAATGCTACTTATTTTCCAATGTCAGGTAACTAAATAGATATGATACATTGGTTTTGTCATTATTTAGTCAGCTACTTTGAGTGGTATTCACTTTCTTCACAATATTTTTATTACCTGTATCCATGTTGATAGAAGGGATGGAAGAAGATGCATCTAGAAAGGTAATAAGTTTGCCCACCATACTGTGATCATATTATCTGTGAACCTATGAACCGCCCCCAGGATTTAATAAACCCTGTGAAGGCACTGTGTAGAGCCTACATGGAATGTATCCAAGTACATGGCCACAGTTCATCCTCTGCAGCTTAACATGCATATTAATGATGGCACACCTTTGAGGGAGAGCATAGTAACAGGGATATTGAGTCGGATGTGTAGAGGCTACCCATGGTTGTGGATGCCTGGTCATATGTTAGGTACAGGGTCCGTCTCCCTGTAATGCACTCCGCCACTGTTGAAATGCTGTGAATTGTGTTAAATGTGTAATATATAAGTTATATGGTTTTATTTATTTATTTTTTATTATTTTACTGCATGTTTGTGTGGCACGGCATTGAGTGCAGCAATGCCAAGTCACACTTACATATAGACAGCTGAAACCTGCTACACATGTAAAAATAGAAACTGGATGCAATCAATTATCATAATTAATTATTTTATTTTTCCATTGAAATTTTTTTTTGTATTTGTCATTTGCATGGCGTGGAGCACCACAGAGCTGCACACCACTTATACATACATAGCCAACACCTGCCAAACATCTAAAAATAGAAGCCAAATGTAATTAATTATTTATTTATAGGTTTGTTTACTTGTGTTTGAGTGGTGCAATGCTCAGCAACACTAACAGGTAGCCTAATAGTATATAGGAAGGTATATCAGTTTTTATTATATCCAAGTAGCTAAATGGGTAGAGTTATGGCCTTATGTGTAGTAGGTCCTGGGTTCGAGTCTCTAGCTAGCAGACCATGTTTGTAATTTAATGTACAATTTTTAATTTAATAACAAAATTGTGAATTATGGCACTGCTGCACTCTGCTAAGCTTTGCTCATTCCATGCTAAGCACTGCATAAACACGCTAATGGCTACCAATGTTGTGCGGTGTTAAGCTTCACTAAAACCATGGTTGTGTGAGTTTTCATGCTGCTCAGCTCTGCTTAGCTGGTTTACATGCTACTAATTGATGCACTGCTTTTTTGAATGTTGCTCAATGATGTGTAAGGGAGGGAAAGCAGCCTATATTAAGTGCAATAGGTGAGAATTCTGCACCATTTATTCAAGTTCAATTGACTGTTGATATGGCAGGCAATGCTGGTGAAGGTGAGTGCTATTGGGTGCAAAGGTAGGGTATTCAGGAGTCCAGGGTCATAGTTGGGCTCCTGTCAAAAAAGCATGAACCTAAGCTGCTGCAGGGCGATTTCCAGGGCTTGGAGTGTAAGGGGGATGCCAGGCACCATTTGGCCAGGGAACTCACCAGTGTTACTGGTTTCCCCCCCACAGGTGAGCAGTGTCATCACCATTATGATGACCTGAAGAGGAAAAAAAGGGGAACCTTGGACACCTAGGTCCAAGAAGCCAGAGCAGGGAATGTCCCACAAATATGTAAGTTATTTTCCTCTCTTTTACCAATATGCAAGCTGAATGTCTGCAAAACTGGTATGCATAATGGTGTGCTTCTCTCCCAACAACTGCAGCTTTAGGGCTTGCAATTTCGAGTCCCATGCCAGGCGCCTGGCCAGGTTGTGCCATGAGTGTGGTAAGTGCTAACTGTAGTGCAATAAGCAAGAAAGAGTAAAGTATTTACTGCAATAAAGTATACACAAGAAAAACTGTAGTGCAATAAATGGGCATGTTCAAATGTAGTGCAATAAATGGGCAATTAGAGCTGTAGTGCAATAAATGAACAATAACAACTGTAGTGCAATACACAATAAGCAATAACCAATAACAGTAAGCAAAATGGTGTACAGCAGGATTGTGTTGTCATAACCATTGCAGTAGAGCTGTATGCATTGTCTATGGTAAGGCTGTTGCAGTAAAGTGTAACACTGTAATAGCTGTAGAATGAAAAACTAATGGCCTGCAAACTGTATTGCTTAACTCGTAGTACTGTCCAAGGCAGTCTCCAAGCCAGTATTGGTCACATAATGCTCTGTGTTCCTTCTACTTCAGGTAATAAAGGAATATGGGTGAGGTAGCCCACTCCATGGGCAGATGTGTGTGGACTTCATAGATATTTCAAAGCAATACCAATAAAAAGTGTTTACCAGCATTGTTGATTCTAAAATAAAACTGTATTAATATATGCAGTATGGTTGTATTCTATGCATGTGTGTTCTACAGTCACTGCAGTCAATTATAACACTGTAATAGTTCTACAATGCAAGAAGAATGTCCTGTAACTTGTATTGCTCAGCTCATAGTATGGTTTCAGCTTATCTGCAGGCCAGTATCATGCAGTCAGTAGTCATCAGTTGCTCAGTAGCTCAGTCTGTTAAATGCCCTATACACAGTACATTTTTCCACACACAGTCCTAGGTTCAAATCCAGTGGTGTGTAACACTACATTTTTAGTATCAGTCATCAAATGCTCACATTTTCTCTCTCCCCAGGACAAAAGGTATATGGGTGAGGTAGCCCATACTATGAGCAGATATTGTGTTTAGATTTCACAGAATTTTAAAATCAATAGCAAGAAAGTGTTCACCAGCATTGCTGATTCATAAATAAATCTGTTTATTTGCAGTATGGCTGCATTCCTTGCATGTCTGTATGAAGTTGTTGCAGTCAATTATTACATTATTTGCAGATGTACCCTGCAGTCACAGCTACTGGGTTCTATCCCCATGCCTCCCAACTAAGCCATGATGGATGTCTAGTTTATGTACTGTACACAAACATTCCTCTCAAATGTCATGCCTTGTAATGTAATTAAAACTGCCTAATCTGTCTGTCACAGGATTACCAGAAAAAGATTACCTGGAATGCAACATATTACCAAATCTGCTTACAGAACATCTTGGTAGTTATATAAGTCCACATTATGTGAAACTGTTCTCTGTAGTTGTATACCCGCATTTGTCATTGCTTGGCCCATACTGACCCAAGCTAACAGCTTGAGAGGTATGTACGTGCTACATCAGCTATAACAGAATTGTAGTCACTGTACCAAAACTGACACAACACATCTGTAGAGTACTTATTATAAGCGTTTTCAGGAATTAATCAGCAATGCCATTAATGGAATGCCCCCCCACCCCTTATCTTCATTTATTTATTATTATTTATTATTATGATTTAATATTAACATATGTTGCTAAACTAACTATATTTTTGCAAAATGTGATGTAATATTGTTATGTGTTATTATGATTCACTATTAACATACTTTGTTAAACTATTTTGTTGCCCTTATGGCTTACTTCTTACTGGCATGCTGTTACCATGCTGAGTGTTATGTTATTTACTGTTGTGTTCTGCATACTATACATTAATATGTATTTGTATGAATTAAAATTATGTTCCATTCTGTGAATACTAACAATGGTTTGGTTATTACTAACCTTAACCTATTGCTATACTTCTGTCACCACAGCGTATCAAGGTAGGCCAGTTCCAGCTGATCCCAGCATGTCTAGGACCTAGACTGGTGGTGCCCCCTCTGTTGCCCCTGCACTACCTGTGGCATTGGGTAGTACTGCCCCATGGGATGGGGCCTGGCCCCCCTCTGGGATCGGTGGTGGATAGTCTACCATAGGTTTGACTGCCACCTGTGCTGGATTGAGGGCATGCTGGCCAACCTGGTGGGGCAGCCTCACCCCAGTGCCCATCCTCCAGCACTGTCACCCTTAAGATAGTGAAGGAGCAGTGCTGACAGTCCCATGGGTGGGGATGTGAGTCATGCAGCTGTAGTTTGGAGGCACAAGGGACTTGGATTCCACAACACCCTCCCTCTCCAAGGTATTCACCCCCTCATGTGTCAGACATTGCCCCAGTCTGCTGTCTTGTCTGTCTGCAAATGCATCCTCACCTACCCAATGTACCTCCCCCACATGTACCTATCTCCCTTCCCCAACATTCCACTCACACCTTAAAAAATGGGCACCTTTCCCCCCCAAAAAATATCGCCCCATACATAGCTCTCTATTTCACCCACTTGTTCACTGGCCATGAGTAATTTGGTCTAATTGACTTGACAAAGCAGTTATGTTGTCCTCACCCCTCTCTCTGTGGGTTTGAGTTCAAATCCATGTACATATTCTGTCAAAGTGCACACTTGTTGCTGCACAAGAAATGGATAGCTATGGTTCTTTCCTACACCCTTCCTGCACTTCCCTACCTGCCTTCCACTATGTTTTCTCCCCTGCTTGCACCCCATTTCACCACTTTCCTAACTTCCTCATTTTTCCTTTCTTTAAATATTTTTTTACCATGATGTTGCATGGCATGCCATATCACACAGCTTCACTAAGCTCAGCTAAATAGAGCTATATTAATTATATATGTCCTTAAAATTCTATTATATCTTTACAAAATAAACACCTGTATTATGTTTCAAACCTGAGATCATCACACCTGTAGAGCAGTGCATTAACCTGCCACACCACACAACTGTTACTTAAAAGAGGTGCTTTAAAAAAAGACATAGTATTTGCTAGTTATAGTCATTAAGTGCGTTTCAGTGTAGCTGCACAGCACAGAGTGCAAACTTGAATAAAACTTAATGGAAAACATGGGAGTGTTTCTGGGACTCTGGTGCAATAGGACACCACTATAAAGCCAGAGACATAATAATGGATGCAAGTGAGGCCTCTGATAGCAAGTACATGTGCCCTTCTATCAGCAACATGTAGAAAGCCTAAGTGGTGTGCACATATATCTTGCAAATACAGCTGCTGCTGCAGTGACTCAGTAGTTCAGTTTGTTAAATGGCTCATAAGCAGTGCAATTTTTGCCACACACAGTCCTGGGTTCAAATCCAGTGGTGTGTAGCACTACATTTTCAGTATTGTGAAGCCAGCAATTAATGACAGAGTCATACACTCTTTATCTACACAATGCATGTCAAATGAATTTACTACTTTTAACTGATGGAAGTCACAAGCCTGCAGGTAGGAACACACTTCACGTATCCTTATAACAAATGTATATGTGCATAAATTGTCACATCATGCAGCAATATGGATTCACAGAGAATGTCAACTCAGGTACTGTGAGCGAGGGCCACTAATATCAGAGTGCACCATACAATCCTTTCAGAGTCACAGTGCAGATTACCACAGCTGAACAATGAACATACACATTTGAAGCCCTGCTTGTAACAAGGACTGTCCTCATACATGCTGCAAATTACTACAAGATTGTAGTACATGGTCTAACAAATGACCAAATGGACATATTCACACACACACACACACACACACACACACACACACACACACACACACACACACACACACACACACACACACACACACACACACACAAACACACACACATACATATATATATATATATATATATATATATATATATATATATATATATATATATATATATATATATATATATATATATATATATATATATATATATATATATATATATATATATATATATATATATATTGATACCATTGCCTAACATACTCACCTTAAAGACATGCTTTCATTGGAGTGTAGAGAGTATTCTCACTCTGTGCCTGGCTCTACAACTAGGCTGACACAGCTCACACAGTTACTTCTGCAGCTTGTTGTCCTCCAAAGCCTTCACACTCTCTGTCTATGTCTATTACCTGCAGCAGCAGCTGCACCCTATAGCACAACCATCTCTATGTAAAGGTGTCTGCTGCAGACCTACCCTCTGTGATGATGTAGTCTCCTCACCCCAGTAATGCCCAGCACAACATATCAGAAAGGGGCCCTAATCTACATGAAGGACTTATATATATTCTGCAGTAGTTGCATGTCATTGGCTATTGATAGTGCAAATCAGCTGCTTTGGCTGCAATTAGCATTTCAGAATCACAGATTGGTTTAGCAGTAATAACCTGCTGCTGGGAAGCATGTTTAAAAGGCAAGCAGCTGACTATGGGGAACCATTTGGGTCTATATTAAATGCTCAAAGAGGCGTTACATCGAATGCCTGTTCAATGACATGTAAACACTGACTGCACTAAACTACAAACATTCAAAACAGCGATTTTTTTTCCCTGGGAAAGAAATTGCTAGCACCAAAAACACATATACACAATTTAAAACATAACTAAATGGGGGACTTTGCCCCCCCCCACACCCCCTGATGTGGGAGTTGTGCCCCCACACCCCCCCTAACTAAATATACTAACTCTGAGATTGCACTACAGTGGGGTAAAGGGCAATGTCATGGCTGAGGTCAAGCAATTTTTTTCCCTGGGAAAAAAATTGGTGACCTGAGCCTTCACTATTTTAAGATTTTGGTCTATATGTGTCAGCGAAATGGCATTCACTGTAATGCCATTTTGCCAGTCTAATATAGACCTGAACCATTCTGCATGAGACCTTCCTCACACAGAGCATGCCATTGTGACAACTATACTATCACCACATATCAACAGAGGAGTACTGCACTCCATCAAGTATGTAAATGTTTTTTGTGTACAACAGGTTGCACATGAGTGAATAGACTTACAGGGATTAGTGATTACAGCATTAAGCCTGTCTTAGACCTGTGATAATGACATGCCAGTGGCCTCCTGCTGTCTTACACCTACACAGGACCTACAAAACATCAAGGGTGCATTGTCTTTTGTCATTGTGGCACACTGGTCGCATTGGCCTGTCCCTTTATGGTGGTTGTAATAGCACACTGCTATTCATGTGGTATTGTTCATATGATGTACTATCGAGGGATTGCTCATAGTGACGCAAAACAGTAGACTTGTGTGTTGGGTGTATGGTAATACAGAACTAGCTGTCATGGCACACACAGGAATACTTGACTGTTGCTGCTATCTGTATTGTATCCACACACTTTGTTTGCACACTGTGGAATCTGACATGTGTGAGCAAGTAGTGGTTAGTGCCAGCCATTTGGCCTTGCTGTATCTGTACATAGTGTACATCCACATATGTGATCCTGTAATGTGTTCCCCTTTTGTTGTCTTTTAGGAATTATGTACCGTAGACACCATGCACCCTTCTCGATTGTGGAGAATGAAATTATGCTGCAAGCACTAAGGCAACATCATCATATCCTACTATCCAGGGGGAGACAAAGCAGGGAGTAGTGGGCTGCATTGTGGGCAGATCTTGTCCATGATGTGAATGGCATAGGCCAGCAGGGGAAGACATATGAGCAGGTTTGACACCAGGCAGCAGCCATGATAAATGCTGCATGACGAAGGGCATGTTATAAAGGTCTTGAGTTGAATTTGTATTTTGTTCCGAGGAAGTGTTTTGTGGACTAAAGTGGAGAAGAAAGTCTTTTGACCACTAATATAGTTGTGGGTCTTCATTGTTATGAGTCTTGGAGAATTTTCATACACAATAGTGCAGGTATTAATGCACTGCTTTTTTCTTTCTTATTGCTGGTGACCATGGGGATTGGTGTCTGTCCCCTACACACTCTGATGTCAGTGTCTCTTCGGATTCCCACACAGAGGGAGGATGGCCTAATGGTTAAGGTGTTTGCCTTACAAGCACAAGGTGTAGGGTTTGAGTCTCACAAGGGATAATTGGCTAGGCTTAAAATGGCTCGCAAGGGCAGTTAGCCTGGTACTACTCTATGAACCTATAAAAGCGGTGCTAATACCTTGGGCATGGAGGTGCCAGTGCAACTCCTGGAAGAGCTAGTTCCCATGTTTAGGGCCGGAGACAGTGAACTGTCATCTCTACTATGTATGGTCCAAAGCTGTCCAACATACACATGTGTAGGGCTAGCACTGAGCTTGACTGTGAACATGCACACACTCACACAGCACTGTCAACTGCAGGTCACCTGCAGACACACCTGGCACCTCTCCATGGTCCATCTTTCATGCTCGCCTCCTGACTCACACACATGCTGTCCACCATTTGGGCCAGCCTAAGCCTCCTGCCCCCCCCCCAACAATACCCTGTGCAAGTGGTGATACCTGTGCCACATCCCTGTCATCCTCACCATCGATGCAGGGAAATGAAACTATGTGTCTGATGCACAGAGTGACTGTATTAGTTAACATATGCTTGTGTAATGCAGTGTTGGTTCACCATGCCACTTCTAGTGGTTACTGACAGATACTGTATGATAGCATTTGTCATAAGTACACCACATACATTTGTGTATCTTATGTTGTATGATGTTGTATTGCCTGTATAGCATAGTAGATGGATGACTCACTGTAAGGACATTAACCTAGAATGTGACATTAGTACTAAATGCCTGTGGGAGAGATTTGTCTAGCAGACTAAAACATACCCTTGGAAAAGAACCATGCCTAATGGCACACAGAGCACCTCAATGCATCTCAGCACATGCCATCTGTCTGATTGGCTAGGTGACTGTCATCTCAACACAGGGCATCTAACTGTGTCCTTCTTGGACTGAGGCAATATGTGCTCATCCTGTAGCTATGGTTAAGATGATGTCTATGATCATGAGGGCTGTATGGCCATGATTCTAGTTCAGTTCAAACATCGTATGGCTCTGTAACATAATGTACAATGCTCTAACAGGCTCACACACACACAAACATGGGTACATTGAGGCTAGCACCACTTCCAATCACTGTGTACAGGACATGCCAAGGCTCACACATATTGCAAGTTGGCTGTATGTAGATGTGAACACCTTCCTAAGTAATGGTACACACTACAGATTACAGTACATGTTGCACGCAGCACACCTCATGTCTGCTAGTACTACCAGTTTAGGACATATTATGCTTGATGACATAAGCAGGCCTTGTTGTGGTCAGTCCTTTGGGGGTCCACATCACCCGCTACAAATAAAACACTGCAAAACTCTACATATGTCTAGGTTACTGTGTTTATGCCATATGGATATAGACACATGCACTAAGTGGGTTGGAGTGAGAGGAGAACCCCTACCTATTTAGTCTTATACATTGCAGATCACAGTTCTTATTGCATGTGCCATGTCTTATGTTTAACACTACACTCTCAGATGATAGTCTTAAGATGGCTGACATCATTAGGCCTTGTAGAAAAGGGCATTTTTGAAGCCAGCAGCAAGTTACAGGCCTGAAAAGTGCATAACCATTGCAGCTGGATAGCCCATGAGAGCATGTCCGTTGTTTTGGAAGAGAATATATACACACGTAGACATGTGCCAAATGGGCTGGAGTGAGATTAGAACCCCTACCTATACACTACAGATCACAGTACTTATCGCACATGCCACAGATTAAGTCTGTTGTACACATGATTGCAGACACAGTACTCGTGCATTACACAAACTAGGCTTGTGTTGAACAGCATCTGTGGCCTGCAGAGTGATATTGCTTCATACTGTTATCTGCATCTAGTATCCTAGCAGTGAGATAACTGCTTTTATCCTAGCTATGCATGCACAGTTACTAGTATGGCCATATGTGGCTGCTTGCAGTTACACAGGCAAACCTGTGGGGAGGGACAATGTGCCCTGTCCATACGTGCATTGACAACATTATACATTACACCACCTGCTCACCTGTGTCTGTCTAGGTGGTAACATCCAGCAGGCACAGGGGTCTGTAGGTAAATGGATTATGTACTGTTGCACCCTTAGTATTGATCCTTTGAGCAACAGTATGGCTGTGTGATAGTGCAGATTTACTCACCATTATTAGGGTATGTCAGACAATACAGACATCCACACACATATTTGTGTATATAATAGGGATGTATATATAAATATAGTTGTGTGTGTGTGTATGCTATGTATATGTGTTATGTAGATATATGGGGGGGGGGGTTATGTATCACTTTAATATATATAGCTATATGGGTCTACTTCACTTGTCCTAAAACTCATTTGACTGACACCTATTTGACCTAAATTTCATTTGACCTAAAACTCATTTGATTGACTCCCATTTCACCAACATTTAAGATATAGACTTGTTTTGGGTTTTCCTTCAGCTGTGACTTCCTTGTGATAAAAAGAATTACTGTAAATTATAACACTGACTGTTAGAATTCCGATAGTCATGTAGAAAGTAGTGTTGTGTTTCTAAATGTGGGTTTGTCTCTTTACATTTTTATGGGAAGTATCTAAAGTAATATGGTGGATATTTTGTGTGCTCCCAGCAGTAGTGGCAGCATGTAGAGTACTGTAAAGCAAGTAAAAGGTATATGCCCTTTTACTCACTGTAGTGCGATCCTGTAGTTAGTATATATAATTAGGGGGTTTATGGGGGGCACAGCCCCTCACCTAGTTTGGTTGCACATTGTCCTGTTTCTGTTAAGAGGGTTACTAAGTAGTTTCTAAGTTCTGGAAAGGGTTAGTTATTGGTGTTCTAAGTGTGCTTGTCTATGGTTTAAGATTTAGTGTGTTGAAATTCAGCATTGTAAGCGGTCGGTAAATAGGAGTCACTCAAATAAGTTGCCATTCAAATGAAATTTAGGTCAATTGGGTGTCGGTCAAATGAGTTTTAGGTCAAGTAAAGTAGATCCAGCTATATATATATATATATATATATATATATATATATATATATATATATATATCAGTATATATCTATTTGACACGAGATAGTGATAGATATACTATGTATGTGACAGAGAGAAAGTGACAGATGGCTATGTATATACATATATGTCTGTATATATAGATATTTATACATAACAGGTCATTTTGATGAAGGGACAACAGAATTGCGCTCATTTAAACTAAGTGTCTGGGCATGACCAGTGGGACTGTCAGTACTTATAAAGTGACTCCAGGCCATACATACCTGTACTCCAGTCTGGGATTTTGTTTGTTGCAGACATTAACATCCACTCCTGTTTCTGCAGTACTGCACTTCAGTCAAAATGTCCACAGCATTCCCAGCTGTGTGCTGTGCTTAATATGTGACTGAGGTTGGTAATGTTGCACCACCAACAGACTGACAGTCTGCATACCTCTCAACTGTCCTGATTTTCACAGAATGTCCAGAGTTTTGCCTCATATGTTTGGTCTGTTCCTCATACATTTGTGGTCTTCTGGTGAATTATTGAATATTGACATCACTACATTATACTAACTACAGACAAACATTTGTGTTTCAGACTTTATATCCTTCAGAAAATATGTAATAATGCAACATCTTTAGTTCCAGCAACTTTCTAGGTTTATGGGAACAATATTTAAAATCTGTCCCTATGTTTGGGCCTTTGTCCCCCCAATCTTTCTGACTTTGCCCAGATTTCTTATACTAAAAGGTTGAGAGGTATGACAGTCTGTGAAAACACCAATAAAGTACTACCTCACATGCAAACAATGTGAGGAATTCAAGATTAGAACCATCAACACCGTTACCCATGCTAGTTTCCCTAATCCACTGAGCCACACAGGTTGCCAGACAGAGAAGAGTCATTCATCACACAATCATCAGCATAAATATGTACATTGATATCCTGCATGAAGGGAGACATACAATGTGTGAGCGATATCTGTGTTACAGCCCTGAGATTGCCTGGTCTAGTGATATACCATAGCTGATTTTCTAGTGATATACCATAGCTGATTTTCTGTTAAAGTTATATGGATACACTGCTGTGTTGGGGGTGGGGGAACTACAACACATGATCAGCTTGGGAAGACAGTAGTCCACATATCATGTGTGGCCACCGTTTAACATCTCCCTTGCCTGATGTTGTGAATATTCCGACCATGAGGCTTAGTGAATATTAAAGAACATGTACTACTGGACTGGGTATATATAGTCCCATGTGGATGTTACATCTGTCCAAATAGCCCACTATATTTGCTTGCATAAGAGCAGCAGATCCATACATACAATACCATATTATAGTAATCCTTACAATTAGTGTGTAGGTTAGAGACTTACCTTGCGAATGCAGCAGTTCACAGGCATGTAGTTCAGGGTTGACTCTGTGTGATGCAAGCAGTACACAGCCAATACATGGATAGGTACAGGTTGTGTGGATTGCCTGGCATTAGCTATTTTAATATATGTATGTGAATAGAGTAAGGTGTCAGCCCCTAGGGCCATAAGTTGTCAGTGAATGTACTATGCATTGTATCTTAGCCAATGCCAGGGTGTACTGGGCATGCCTACTTCTGCCTACAGGGACATCCTGTGACTGTGACTGTGGTGACCTAGGCACTGGTGGTGGGCTGTGTATCCCTTCCCTTTGCTGATTCTGTTGCAGCTGTTTCTGCAGGATCATATTGTGTAGCATGGTACATACTATGAACATATGTGCACATGTGGCTGAAGAGTACTACAGGGCTCCACCAGATATAATGAGGCACTGGAAGAATGACTTCAGCAGCCCAAACATACACTCTATGATGTTCCTAGTTTGTGCGTGTGCCTCATTATGGTGTTCTTCGGTGGGTGGGTGTGGATTTCTGATGGGTGTCATCATCCACAATTCTACATCATTCCCCAAGCAAATGGCTGTATGGGAATGTCTCCCCCCTAGCAAACATCTGGTACAGCTGTGATGCATGCCAGATATGGGAGTCAAAATAACTGCCAGGGCTGCCAGCACACACATTCATGATAATGCCTTAGGCATTGCACATGACCTGGCAGTTAATGGAATGGTACCCCTTGCAGTTGACATAGATTCTACCCTTCTCACCAGGTGGTGCTTTTATCTGTACATGACTGCAATCTATGGCACCCAGTACCTCAGGGTAGTGTGCTACATGGTAGAAGTGTTGCATATTGCTGGCCCTCACCTCAGAGGTGAGGGGAAAATAAATGTGCTCACTGGCATGTGGTAGCATGGCATCCAGGAATTGGTGGAGTACCCTTGATGCTGATGTCTGTGAGACCTCCCTTCATGTCCCCAGTTGGTCTTTGGAAGGTTCCTGTGGCAATTATCCTAAGGGCTAAACATACCTTTGTTTCTACTGGGATGGGTTCCCCTCTGTTTGCTCTGGGTCTGTGTTGAGGGCGGCAGAGCTCAGTGAGTTCTTGTAATATGTCCCTGTCCATCCTGTAGCGCACTACAGTCTCCAGCTGATATAGCTCCTGGAAGGTTACCCTGGGCCTGAACAGTCTTCTCCTTCTCTGCCTGGTCTATTGTCAGCAGCAGCAGCAGCAGCACTGACTTCAGCATTTGGCACATATAGATGTAGCAGACCTGCAGCAGCCCCTAGCATTCTTTAAGTTAAAATTCCCAAGTCTGTACTCCAATGGTGCAGAGTATGGGGGAAAATCAGATTTCAGGGTGTATGCATACTTTATAGTGCTATACTGTAGGTGCTGCCTGCATGATTGGCTACCTATGATACATTGCACCTGCCTAGTGTATCATTAACATCATTTAATGGTCCGAGTTTAAATTAAACAAGGGTCAAAACTAATTAGTACATCATTGCCTTTTAGATATTCTCAGCAATGTGGCGTGCTGAGCAAACAGTCACCCTATAGCTAAACAAAAGCTTAGGAGTCAGTGGACACATCCCCCAGACTTCTACATTCAGTACAGTGGCACACCATGCAAACACACAGAAACATGTGCCCCGTAGGTAAACAAAGCTTAGAAGTCAGTGCACACCCCCCAAGACGTCAACACTTCAGCATGACAGCATACTCTGCAAACAGGTCCAGCTGAGCTCCAATCAGCTTAGTAGTTATTGGACACACCCTCTCCTGATGTCACCTACCCTCTGTGTGGACACCAACATGGTTCGCTGCCTACATGGAGAGGATATGCGGACACGATTGCCCCATTATGCTATTTAGTAACTCCACCTCATATGTATAGGGTTCTGTGCTCACAACACGGAAACTACATGCTTCCAAGCCCTACTACCATGTTAGCAACAGTACCAATGCACCATTGTAGATACTCCATGCAGTGTCTTGTGATACATTTCTGTCTCATAATATTCATTTTATTATTTCCACTTTTTTAAGGCATTTTTATGCATTGTGGCATGCTGCGCAAACATGCCCCAATTTATTAAGAAAAAAATGTATTTTAAAATATTTTCTGCAACGTTTGAGACACACAGAGGATATTTTCACTCTTATCTGTGTGTGCTATGCCATTTCTGTCTATCTATCTACATTTTTACAGCACCTTCGTCTGTCTACATTCCTGTACACAGAATTTTTCCTTGTACACTATGGGCACTGACACTGGGTCTGCAGGACTGCCTATCTGCTTGTTGGATGTTCTACCTGCCTCATTTGCATGAGATTCTCCTGCTAATGAGGTGATTTGCATGCCATGAAACTTCCCATGTTAGGGCATGCATGCACGACGCTCAGCAGTGCTTACTGGATCACAGACCTGTTTACTTTTGTGTAAGCGGCATGGCACCATACCTACATGGTAAAAACACTGTGTAGGCTTTATTAAATTCCCCCCATGTTTTTTTTTTTGATTAATATGGTACTTTTCTCTTACTGTTTGTATGGCTTGTCCTTAATTAGGTTAATCTGTTACATATCATCTGAGATGTTTATATTTGAACATCTTACCCATAATTCGGTTAGGAGGCCTCTGGAAAGGGTTGTAGTGCTTAAGACTCTGTAATATAAGTCTCTGTAATGCAGGACTGCTTTTCTTTTTATTGAGTTTTGAGTAGCTGTTATCACACTTTAAATTATTAGTCAAAAGTAATGCTAAGTGTAAGGTTTTTGTGAAAAAAAAAAAGAATCGTAACACTTTTTTACTGTAGTGATGAGATTTGTTTAGGCTGTGGATAGTGTATGGTAGCATGTAGTGTCAGGCTGGGCTTATGTTCTTTTCTACAG
Source organism: Protopterus annectens (assembly GCF_019279795.1). Classification (NCBI taxonomy): domain Eukaryota; kingdom Metazoa; phylum Chordata; order Ceratodontiformes; family Protopteridae; genus Protopterus; species Protopterus annectens. Next base: position 1,868,262,837 of record NC_056737.1, read on the forward strand.
CTTTGCAGTATGGTCAATATGAGGGTGGCTGGTTTAGGTTCCACCCAACCCAAAACATTGCATGCTTTTTGTCTCATTTTATTTTAAAATGGTGGTTATGCTGTAAAGTTGTTGTATATGGGTTATATATTTGCTTATTTGTTGCCTGATAGGTGGCTTGGTCCAAAAAGCATTTCAAGTCATGATTCATGCCTAAGACAGCTGTGTTTAAAAAATCCATGTAGAAAAATAAAGAAAATGATATTACAGATGTATGGCTAAAGTGCATGTTATCAAACCTATGCAGAATTATGCAGATGGAAATATAGTTTGTACAATATACTAAATTTCACAGCAATCTTACAGTACAAAGTATTATCATATAAATGTGATTTTTTTATAAAAGAATAGCATTATGTGGACATTACACTTACCATTTACGATCTGCCATTGTTGCATGCATTTACAAAAAGAGAGTTGGGTTAAACTGGGCCATATCAAAGTAAAGTAGGCAACAATAATATATGTAAAACAACAGGGTCACCAAACACAACTGCAAGTCACATAGTCAAATGGCAAATCATCTTAAAGTAAAGTTAAGTGGAAGATGCATTTTATTTATGTGTTGGACTATCGCTGGATTTACCCATTGGAAAGCTATGTGGATCTTTGGCACCTCCTCAGTTATTATCCTTTCTGTGAGGTGGGTGTCCCTGCTTTGTTGTGCTGCTATGAATTTGGTGGTTGTGCAAATTTTATACTTTGTATTAAGTCTGTTTTGTTGAGGTGGGGGCATTTTATATTTTTTGCATTTGCTTTTCTCAGTCCACTGTTTCATCTTTTTGATTTTTGGAACTTTTTTATGGCTATCTGTGTGTTTTTGCTTTCTGAGTTGGTTTTAATCAAAGAGCCCCATTCTTGTTGAGAAATGTCATGAGATCTCTAACACCCATATAACCACTAACTCAGGTAATGAGCCCCCATTTTAATGTACACACCAAAAATCACACAAAAACTTTCACAGAAATGTAAGTGTGCTTGGTAAATCCAAATATCCCCCCCCCAAAAAAAAAAGCACCACCACCACACAGAATCAGTTCAAAACCACATATTATGGCAAATACAGACACAAGGAAAGAAAATCCTGAAAAGGCCAAATGCAGGCAGAAGACCAGTTTCAGCAGGTAACACTGCCTTCTTCAGTTAATCTAACCAAGCACTATGAGGCCTGTATATATATATATATATATATATATATATATATATATATATATATATATATATATATATATATATATATGCAAGCTAGTGAAACACAGATACTATGCTTTTAAAGGGGCAAGCTAGAAATAAAACATTTTAATGACCCATCTGAAAGACAGCACTGAAGGAGTTTAGCAACAACTACAGTAAATACAAATACAGTACTGCAATGTCAATACTAGAAATGCATCAAGGCACCTGGTGTGGGGATACAGCCCACAGCCAGATGGTCTTTCTGGCATAAAAAGCAAGTGTGCTGTATGTACAGCCAATGACAATATATAGTGCCTCTTACAATTTGTCTGTTGATATATCACAGAGGACTCATCTGTGTTGCATCCCTAATATATGCTGCACTTTAAAAGATAAATAGCGTTTCTACCATATTTAATATTTCAGAGGAAGAAAGTATGCAGGAATGGGAATGGACACATTTATTTATTTGAATTTGTTAACTGGGGTAGAGCACTGATCACAACTGACAAATTTTAGTCTCAGCCCTGGAAGAACAAATGGAATTACAACATTTGTCAAGCATAGTATGAATAGAGAGTCAGACAAAGAAAATGTATACATTCCTTTATATAGTATATGCAAAAATACATGCCATGCAATTAAGTCAGTGAGGTTCCACGTGAGCTGGTGGTAGCTCAGTAGATGTAAGACGTCATGTGACACCTAAAATGGGTAACAGCTTTATTATATCTAAACTTGTCAATTTCTGTTTATACTTCACATATTTTAGACTTTATATTATTCATTTAGATGAAAAAATCCATCATTGTATTCATACTATATACTTTACCCATCTCCCTTTCTTCTACAACCATCTTCTTATTCATAAAATACTTTCACAGCCCTATAATTTATTATACTAAAGTTCCTCACATCTGCATTTCCACATATTCCATATTGTACCACACAATATTTTGTCTTCTGTTAGTTCTTTCCCTGCTTTTTCATATTTCCCATGAATTAGAATATTTAAATCTGTTTTCTTAAAACCTTTATACTGATATTCTGTTTTGAACTTTTCCCACACCGCTTTCACTCTTTCAAATTCCATTTAAAATGTACTATTGCCTACTATTCTTTACATATTTGGCACATTCTCACCTTGTTGCTTATATTTCATCCTCCTTTTCCCTGGCATTTTTTCAAAAGGAATTTTCATAAAAATGAAGTTTTGTACGCCTTTATAAATATTTCTTGCATTTCTTTTCTTTTACTGATCTTTTTTAATTCACTTGTTCTTTTCCCATGGCTTTATGTAATAATACTGTGTCATAATTCTTCCGTATCAGTTTTTCCTTTTCATATCTCCTTTGTCTCTTTCTAACTTCTGTAATTTGATTTTGCTCACATAGTCATTATTTCTTCTTTCCCCATCTCCCACAAATAACCATGTCTTCATATTTTCCACATAGCATGCATTCTACACTATCTGTATTTCTCCTTTCTTTCTTATATAACACTCAGAAAAAAAAAACATTGATGTCTGATGCATTATTGGATTTATTAATCCTAATCCTACACTCTTATTTTCATGATACATTATGCCTCTTTTACTAGGGTTTGATTTTGACCACACTACCATATTATATTGAATATAACTTCCTGCCATTCATTTTTATATTTCATTAAGAGTGCATATACTGCCACATTTTACCCAACACGTGAATTAAATAAGTATACATTTTATTATCAAACATTTGAAATGATTTCTACATACCAATCATTTTGTTTATATCCTCTGACATTTCTGTCTGTTTCTTGTCAATAACTTCCTGCTTTACAAAGACTATCCCTAACATACTGATTTCATGTCTTGGAAAATAAAGATCTCCAGTTTGAATTGTCTCCTCAAATCCTTTGTTCTTTTTCATGTTTAATATCACCACCACACTTTCTAGCTCATCTTCCACTTTAATTTATACATCTTTCATTCATACATTATTTCTTTTATGATTAAATCACCTGCACGCACAATAAGAAATTGGAACTTTTAGCTCCTTTCTAATTTCCAGACTACTTTCCCATGCACTTCTTTTACTGTTTACAACTCCATTCATTACTAACATAAATATAATGCCACTGATGTCAGCCTTCTTTCTCCCCGTCTGAACTGTGACCATCTCAAATTCCCATCCATTAACTAAAGCCTAATTCCACGTATAAAGTAACTTTAAACATAGTCCTTGTTTCCCTTTAAAATCTTCCATATATATTCACGTTTTATACAATCATAAGCCTTTGCTACATCACACACTACCACCTTGGTTTCTACCTGTTCTCTTATAATGCTTTCACATCCTTAATTATTATTAACATATTCTTTACTTGCTTCCTTTTTATTTTATATAAACCTTCATATATCACTTCCTTTATCCGTTTGCCAAATCTGTTTTGTAGAATGTTTATAACTAACGTATGATCCATATTCCATAATATGATCTTCCTCTATTTTTTCAGTCTCATCTCTTTCTCCTTTTTATGTGTAAATATAATAACCCCTTCACATATTTCTTCATCTTTTATCCTTCCGTCCAGCCAGTCATTCATTCATTAATTAATTTCATCCAACATTTTATAGCAGTCAGATCTTAAAACATTTAGTCCTGGTGCTCTTCATTTATTTATCTGGTTTATTTTTAATTTTATTTTTGGGTGTCTTTTTTTCCCCACTGCATCATCCTATGGCTTCCTATGCAGTATCCCACATTCACTGCTGGGTCTCCCAGTCACCTCCTAACCCCTTTAACATCATCTGATAAGACTGGGGCCAGTATAGATCTTAAGGGAGACATTCTGAGGGTCTGGCCATCCACATCCACTTGAGGTGTTTTCTGTTACACCCTAGCGCATTGCCCCACCCCCCTTTCTTTATAGCTCCAATGGTAATATCTAAAAGGCAGACATGCAATAGGGATATGTGGTGTTTCTCACTGGCTCTATAGCAGCTCAGGCATACCTGCATGCTGTACCCCTTGGACCACATCTCCCATTAGCGATGTCCCCAGCTTTCACTAGGGATCTTCACAGGAGACACTCACAGAACTGCCCTCCCACAGGGTAATGCTCATCGTTTCCTGCAGCTCTGTCACTTGTCTGAGTTGCTAATTGCACCTGGGTTGGTTGGGCCATAGTTAAGTCTTTATCCATCTATGCCACTGGGGCTGCATCGTTTACCTCTTATATTACAGTTTACAATTCTTCCTCTGTTATTTCTCTAACTCTTCACTTTTTTACTAAATGTTTTAATATCTCAAATCTTCCCTTTCCTTTCTTTGACCTACTTATACAGAGTGTTCACATCCTCCTTCAACCTCCAAAACTACATCACCTTCCTCCATGTTTTAACACCCCGTCCTATTTTCCTTGTTCATAAATTACAGTTAAAATCTCTTACTACAAATAATAGTCACATTGACTTAACAAATTGTTTGTTCTCCTACAATTGTATATGCATGTATGACTATCACCATCAATATTGCAAATTAACCCTCCTTCTGGAATTCCCACAGTCACACCTAGCACTTTTAATATTCTTGTTTAACATAATCACAAACCGTGAACATGCTCTCTTTTCAAAGTTCTAAATTATTTACTTACAGTGTAACTGTATTATTTTTTTCTGTACTTCTTCTAAAGTAATATGAGCTTCAGACATATTAAATCTGCTAATATTTCCTGACACCAGGTATAAACTGTTAACTTTCTAATTTCGTTCTTTATTTTGTTCACATTCGTACATTCAATGTTCTTTTCCTCCCCTATCTCCAGTGGATGCCACTTCATTTTCATGTCCTACATTCTCACTTAGTTCTTTACTATTTTCATATATGCCATATTAATTTTTAATCTGTACATTAAGCACAGTTTTTCCTTCTTTATTACTATCCTCATCTTCAACTGCTACTTCATTTTCTTTCCTGTTACTATTTGGAAGTAAATTATTACCATAATATTCTTACATTTCTTCTGCTTCATTTGTAACAATAATATTTTCCCTTTCCTTTTAATTTACATTATTATTATTTTCTTTATTTAGAAATAAGAAGTTAAACTTTAAATATTAATTTATTTTATTTGCCTTTTGATTTCCATGAAGTTCAGGCTGTGAAAAGTACTTTTTCAGCAGAGGCCCATGGAAAAAAGCACCACAAAGATAATAATGCAGTAAGAACACACACACACAAAAAAAGGCTAACTGCTACTATATATAAATGAAGCAGCATAGTACAAAATAGTACAATGCACTAACAATTATTAAACAGTGTAAAACAGAAAGAGATAGATCAATTTTTGAGAAACAGATACTGAAAATCATAAGCTAGTAAAATTAAAACAAATGATGGGATATAATGGAAGGAATATGTAGTATAACATTGAAAAAAGAAGAGAGTACTGTTGAATGAGAATAGTATGTTTTAGCAGTGGGGAAGAGGAAGACTTAGGATCAAGGGGAGGTACTACATAAACGAAAGAGATGGTTTACAGAAAGGAGAAGCGTGATAGTGTGAGAAAACGATTATTGTAAAGTAGAGTAATTATCTATGTTAGAGAAGAGGATGGAACTGTGGATTACAAGTGATGATGCGAAATAGTTGGAGCAGTTATATGCTTAATGGCATTGGTAATGCATAGGTATTGCCCAGCAGTTGTATCCCTCTTTACTGCATTTTTTGCATATCAGTTTACAATTTCCATGAGAATATCCACATTCACCACACTGGGCATATCTTTTTAGTACAATCTTATATTAAATATGATTAAGCTCCATAAAAAACATATGTTGGTTGACTAAGTACCTCACAGTACCTTCTTTCCATTTATAATGTCAATACTTAGTAAATTAATCTGCTTTCTCTCCTTAACAAATTTGTTTACATCTCTCAGTCTCCATTCTGTATTTTTCCTTCATTTTTTTTTATTTCAAACAAACTAATTGGTACCAGTCAGGAAAAAAATGCTTTTCTGAAATGTTAGTAGTTTATTTCTGTAGATACATAATCTATCCATGGACCACCATGGTCAGCAGAGACCTACTTTGGTCCTTTGCTAAATGTCAGTCAGTTATGGATGAAATATTTTTAATTCCCTACACCCATCATATTTTTGCATATTGGAGGCTAATGTTTTTGTTGTGTAACTTTGATGGCTCATGTCTAACTTCCCTTTCCAGAAAATCTTAGCACTGTATAACAAAATATATCTTGTTAGTTCTTTCTTTTTCATGCAGCAACATTCTGAGAACCCTAACTGGCATCACCGACTGGTCTACTACAGTCATAGCCTTCGATGCTGATGTGGTCTTTCTTGCACTCCAACTCAGCTTTTCCTTTCTCTGGCGAGACATACTTCCTTAGAAAATATATGGAAATGAGTGTCTTGATTACCAACATATCAGTTCACTTGTAAACATTCCAGAATTGTACTTGATCCTGAAAACATGTATTCTGGTCTTCCTAAAACTGTTCTCTTTCAGGATACAAATATTATTTTATTAAGGTTGCACTGTCATCTATGATTCATGGTTTCAAAGCCAACAGCTATCTATTTAAATGGTTCATTTTGCTTGATCTCTTCTCTCTTGTGACTCTCTTTTAGTTCTTTACAGCCTGAGTTTTAGCACAGTCTACTACAATTGAGATCTGTACTTCTACGTGTCCATTCCCCAAACATCAGCCTGCTCTTGCCATTCCTATTCACTTCACACTTTTCTTTCCTTTTATCCTATTACAGGCCAATGTCTTCATCTTTTTACTTTCAGGTTTTATTGTAGATTTGATACTTATTCTTACTTGTTTAACTCACACCTATGTTATTTTTTAGTTCTAGAAGTTAGACATTTTTATATATCTTATTCATGCATTCACAGGTCTTCTATTCATCTTCTCTCATTTATAACAACATGTGTAAACATGTATTTGTTCTGTCAGTTTTTTTTTGTCAATGGCTTTCCACAACCTCTTCCCTACAACATATTATTAATCTCATGTCTAAGAGTGGTCAGGGACAGACTATCAGACAATTTTTTGATCTAATGAAATACTTTGCCCCTTTTTTCACTTGTGCATCCCAGGCATCTGAGAAGTGCAAACCTCATTTTACCTCTTGTGAAGAGTGGGTAAAGATAGATGAAGGCTGCCAGCCTAGTCAGAGAGAATTTTATAGATAATTCTATAATTTGTAAATATCACTGTAAGACACAGGCTTGTTGTCTTAAATGGAAAAAAAAAACTGCCGTTAGATGTGGAACTGAAAGAAAATGTCACAACAGTGCTCTCTACTGACCAAGTAAAAGCATGTTGTAACCCTTTGACCTAAAGTCTTCTCCAGCCCGTTTAGATGAAGACATTTTTTCTATTGTTTTAACCAAGAGTTAAATTGCTAGATTTAAACATGCAAATATATTTTTATTGCTCTGCTCCTGACCAGCTGCAAGATAACAAAAGGAGATGTTAAGAATGTAAATGCAGTTTTTGTAGCCTGGAAACCCCGGGAAGTGTGAAGAATGATGTAATGTGTAGCCCGGGAGCCTCAGAAAAGTGTGAAGAATGATGTAGTGTGAATCAGAACTGCAATTTTAATTTAAACAGAGAGAACCAGAGATTATTAAGCATTTTTGTCTTGACCATCCAATACAGCAGCACTCTGCCTGTTTTCTTATGTAAGTTATCTTAGACTTGTGTTTTCTTTTAGAAATAGCTAGGAACTAGAAAGATTAGTCTAATTGTTTTTCTGTGATGTCAGAACTGTACTACTGAATTATTTTAAGTATTTCCCTGTGATCTCTAAACTCTTGACTAGCACTGTGTAGTAAGAAGTATTGTTTTGTGTTTTTATTATTTATTATTAAATGTTTTAAAACCTTTCAACTGTGGCTGTTTTGTGTAGACATAAATTAAGCTCTAGAGTACATTGCATATTTATAGTGAGTACTGTACCAAGTCACTCTAATAAGCATTGACTATTTAGTTATACTACCAATTGGATAATAATATTGCACAGTAATAATTGGACACCCTTTTAAGGGCCTTTGAGTAGCTGATAAATATTAGTGGGTGGTGGCAAGTGGTACTATCGCATAGTCTGGGAAAAAGGAGCACAGCTGGAGAACCTGTGCCAGCCTTCCCCAGGAGTGTTTGTGTGGTATAACCTCCTCAAAGTGTGTGTGTGTGTGTGTGTGTGTGTGTGTGTGTGTGTGTGTGTGTGTGTGTGTGTGTGTGTGTGTGTCAGCTACTTGGGCAGGGACATGAAGCACTGGTTGGACAGAGAGGGTGCTGGAGGTTTTAGCTTGCCCACTAGGCTGAGATCTGAACCCTATAGCTGTGCCAGTGGGGAGTCTTATTGGGGACCTGGAGAGCGAGGGAACAACCGGTCCTGGACTGACTGTGATCTCTGTGTGCTCTTAAGGGAAATTGCACTTTACTGTTTGTGTTTGTTATCCTTTCTTCATATATGAGATGCCCTCTCTGGTGTTAGTGGTGAGGATTGAGGTTCCTTGATTGCTGGGCCAGGGCACGGGCATCACACCTCTCTTCTAACTTAACTAATTTAAAAATTGTCTGCCAGTTAGCACTGAGGATTTAAGACTTTGAGTTATTAATGAACTGCCACCTGTAGTTCAGAGTGTAGGATTTAATTCTCTCTACTTCATTTTGTCTACTCTGTGACTCTCATTGTCACTTAACCAGACAGTGCTCCTGAGTCACCCCTGAAAAGGGAACTTTTGTCTAGTGCTCTTATCTATTTAATATAAATAGTATAGTAATGGGATTATTTGTTATATCTGTTTTCCATTTGTGCAGTGGTCATCAAAGATCTATCAAAGTTTCTTTTTTTCCTCAGATTGTTTTTATTAATGCAGTGTTAGCAATGTGTACAAACAGACATACATACTAACAATCATCCTTTCCTGCTCTGTTTTCTCTGTAATTGTGAAATACCTCAACATTGCATTTATACAGTCTGATAATACAACAATGCCTGTAAGTGTCTGCAGATAGCTTGCAATGTGTCATAACATGTGCTTTTGGCATGCATTCTTCTTCTCTGCACTCAGACTGACTGTAAATATGTAAGGTTGTTTTTATTTTTCAAATATTTAAATGAACTAGGATACAGACTATGGTGGTGGTTTATGTCTTTACCGTAATGCTTTTCGTAGCTACTGCAACATATTTTGGTTAGAGTGCAAGTTTGTAGAATAACAGCTCAACAAAGAACTTGAATGAGCAGAAGAAGTCAGCACTGCTCTGGAAAGGAAATAAGGCAAATAAAGAAATAATGTAATGAGGGAAACAGGGAAGGAAGGATGAATGGCTACATGAATGCATGCTGCAGGAACCACTCTGAGTTTGCAGGGCAAGTAAACAAACTAATACAGGAAATTAGATATTTCTGATGAGTCAGTGGGAAGCTAGATGTCATATACATGTCTGCTGTACCAATATCCAAATGTGCTGACAGAAGAAACTCTGCAGGATGTCTTGCTGATATTTAAAACAAATCAAAACAAAATTAAGTCAGGAAATATGGAACAATTTAATGAACAATTAAAAGCATTTTCAAATACATAAACAAAAGTTTTAATTTAAGCTGCTGACTAATATCCTGTGAGGCAGAAAATCCCACTAGCTGGAAGCTGCAAATTTAAAACCATATTCACTTCTTGAGTTTAATGCAGACTTGTACTCTTCCTACCGTCCTTTATCCACTGCGGAAAGGAATCAATGGGGGAAGTAAAGGGAAACATTCTCGATGTACATTATGCATTGATTATGCAGGGCTTTATATGTTAGTCAAAACCTGATGAAATGGATTTGCCAGAAGAGAACTGTGTGGGTTTATCTCAGAAAATTGATGAATGTGTGACTAAAGAAAAAACAGAGAAGCCATATTCTGGGTGTTTAAATGTTTGTTTTTGCCCTTTAGCTAATCTGCAAATTGTATTAAATTTAGTTCTGCAGTTACTATGCATTCCAAAGCCATGCTGATCTGTTGGGACAGCGTGCATTGTGAAGGCAGAATTTATTTCTTCATATTTTATTTCTGGGGTAGTGGTGTTACATCCTGAGTATCTTTCTAGATATTATTTTAAAAATAGAGATGAGAAAGTTTGGCTTAAGAACATTCTGTAATCCTCATGCATTGATGAAAGTAGCTAGGAATGTGAGAAATTGACTCAGGGCATAATTATCAGTGTGTAGCTGAAGATAAACATTAGTGCATTGTTTAGAATATTTTGTTTTACTTTTTTAGCAAATGTGAGAAGTTATTGTTAAGTTTATAAAAAGATGAGTGCATGTCATGAGTGAACCATAAAATTTTTAACGAAAAAATTACATTTTGTTTCCAACTAATTAACTAAGTTGAAAAGCACATTTACATTAGAGATGGGATTCATAATGGTGTGCTTCAAGGCAGCAGATGGCTTTTGCCACATGATGACATATTGTTATGCAAAATAATTAAGCAAGGACATATTGCATGATTAGGCAGATAGCTTTGATCAATGCAGTTGAAGCATAACAATGTAGCTGACAGCACATGGGAGTGCTGTCACATCCTCTGGTTCAAGCCTCATGAATATTGTATGAGGTGTACAGCAGATAGCGAGAGTAGGTGCCCCCTGTGGCAAGTTACTGCTACAAGTCACAGAGACACAACATAGAACTTAGATGGTAAGGACCATCCAACTGGCACCTAGCTAGCTGGATACGTTATTGTCTCTTTTATAGAGGTGGAAAAGGGAGTATAGGAAAGTAGTAAAAGGTGACTAGCAAGCAGGGAAACACCTGGTAGGAAACATAAGAGAAAAGAAGGTTATAAGAAACAGGACGCTTTTTTGTGGGAAGAGGCCTCTATTGTATACATATGTAGAGAGCTAAAGTAAGAAGGGAGGGATGCAGTAAAAAGCATGAGGGAGGAAAACATAAGGGTGATAATAGATAGTAAGGGCATACAAACTGACATGTACAAACAAACAGGAGTGGATTTACATATACTAGGACAGGGAGATATGGAATACACATAAACGAGAAACAGACAGAAAAATGGTTGAGATAGGGAGGGGTATAGGCCTACCTATTGATTGGCCCAGATGGCTGTTAATGGAACCCAGTAGATAGAGGCACTGAGTCTGGGTGTGGAGGTTGACAGAGGCTACACCCACCTCTGGTGACCTAATAGAATGGACTAACTAGTCCAGAAAATCTGCAATCTGTTGTTGGACAGGTTCCTGTTCAGTGACCCAGTTTGTCATCTCCCAATTAACTGCCATGTCTGCCACTCAATTCTGCTCTGTCTGAATCAGGGTGAGCAGCTTCGGTGAACTACCTGCCCTTGAGGGCCCATCCCCTTCAGACAGTCACTTCCTCCTTAGCAGGAAGAGGAGGTTGACATACTGAGTCGGTGTGCTGATGTGCCATTGTAATCTGCAGAAGGGAGTCACAAAAGGAAAAGTGTCATTACTGATGATAAGTAATAGCTAATAGATGATGTTGAACAGGTGATAGCAAAGGATTCTACTAACCCCGCTGTGCCATAAGTCTCTGCTGCCTCCTGCTGCAGCCAGTGGAATTTTTCTCCTGCTCTGCTCATGCTTAAAGACACAAAGAATATACCAGGCATGACGTACAGGTGTGAGGGAGAAATAGACAATAGTGCAAATCTATAGTTGCACGTATATTTGCAAGCAAACAGAAGCTGAGATGTTGCCCACAGGCTTATACATATGCTGTATTAACCTGTGTATATCCAATAAAGTAGAAGCAGGGCATGGTGCCCTCAGCTTTACAAATGAAGTACATCACCAGTGATGCACTGAAGCAGAAGCATCTACAGTATCACAGATAAGAGAAATTCAGCAGAAGCATGAAATGGTGGCTGCAAGCACACACAGAAGCAGCTATGCATCCACCCCCACAAAACACCTATGTGACACAACAATGTAGCTGGCAACAACATCACAAACAACAGCCACAGCAACCAATCTAGTGTATACTGGCAACTGTTAGTGGAAACAAGCTTTACTGTGAACAGTGCTTTGAAGGGCAGACAAATATTTAAATACAGTGGGAAGCACAGTAGAAATGGCAGACACTTGCAATACCATTCAAGGTATTTCTCTCTCCCCTTTACTTCCCATATTTAGAGTTCTTCCAAGGTGGTAGTGACATAGGTCATCATACCTGTGACTATACTGATCACTGGTATGGGGGATGCTGCTCACCCTGGTCAGCTGTTTTTTTTAATCCTAACAGGCATTCACCTTATAGAAAGAACTGCATGTGTTCCCAGCAGCTTCTCTCTGAAGTGGTTGAGTAAGAGGCAAAAATAGAAGTTATGTTCTTATCATAACGTTCCATGTCAGTTGTCTTCTTCTCGCCTTCTTTCTTGCTGGATGGGTTCAGAGCCGACCTCGGCTCCGACTCGGCCACTCTAAAAGCTCGAGAGTTGGTACCACCGGCTCGAGGCTCCCCTTATATCCCACAATGCTAGGCGGTATTACCTCAGATCTTGTTTGTAAGCTAGGCCCAGCCAATAATAAATCCAGAACTACTGGAAAAGGGAACACCACCTCTATAAAAGGAGAGGAAGAAGGTGACCTGAAACCTGATGAAGGGATATATGCAAAGTATAGCATATACATATACAATAGAGGTGGAAGAAAGAGAGGTCACAATCAAACTCCTCTAGGTCTGTCCAGGCTAGGGGGAAGGAGGGTGGGACGCAAGAAAGAAGGCGAGAAGAAGACAACTAACATGGAACGTTATGGTAAGAACATAACTTCTATATGTTAAGTTGTCTATCTCGCCTTCATTCTTGCTGGATGGGACCGCGTCCCTAGCACCTTGTCCCGGGTGGCCTATCGGAACAGACTCTTGAGAACAGTGGAACCAAAATTAGCTCTATGTCTAGAAGCTAGATCTAACTTATAATGAGAAATGAAAGTGTGAGGAGTAGCCCATGTAGCTGCTGCACAAATGGTATCAATAGGCAGCCTGTCTTGGAAAGCTAAAGAGGTAGCCAAAGCCCTAGTCGAATGAGCCTTAGGTTTGTTAGGCAACTTTTGGTGTCTAATTTCATACACAAAGGAAATCAGGGATGTTAGCCATCTGGATAGTGATACCTTAGAAACTGCAAGGCCCTCTCTACCTTCTGCATAAGAAACAAACAACTGGTCAGTTTTTCTGATCTGTTTGGTCCTGTCCAAATAATATCTCAATTGACGATGAACATCTAGCCAATGCAATTTTTGTTCAGACCTGTTAGAAAAATTAGGAAAAAACACAGGGAGGTCTATGTCTTGATTTAGATTTGCCACAGTGGCTACTTTAGGTAAGAAGGATGGATTGGTCCATAAGGATATCCTATCCTTATGAAACAACAGATAGGGTGGTCGACTGCTGAGTGCATGAAGTTCTGAGACCCTTCTAGCTGAAGTAATGGCTACCAGAAAGAAAGTCTTCCAGGATAGCAATTTCATTGAACAAGAAGCTGCAGGTTCAAAAGGGGGAAGAATCAAAGATGTGAGAACTAAATTAAGGTCCCAAGAAGGAGGAGGAGTTCTTATCGGAGGCTTAAGGAGAAAAACTCCCTTCAAGAACGCTTTGCAAAGCTTGTGGGACATGATGGCAGAATCTGAAATGCCCACATGAAAGTTGGATATAGCTGCCAATTGAACTTTAAGAGTAGAAGGAGATGAACCTGCATGAAAAAGTTCAGCTAGAAAATCCAGAACTGTTTGGATGGGAGCAGTAAACGGATCTAAGTCCCTTCCTTGAGCCCAATAGGCAAAACGTTTCCATTTACTCAGATAAATCTTCCAAGTGGAAGATTTATGGGAAGCTATCAAAATATCTCGGACAGAGTGAGATATTTGAGGAAGCCTGGCTAAGGTTGGACCTGGAGGAACCAAGCAGTGAGGTTCAGAGAGGGGAGGGAGCGATGTAACTGACCCGACTGATGGATCAAAAGATCTGGAACTAGGTCCAGATGCCAAGGTTGCTCCAACAGAAATTGATGTAGAAAGGGGAACCAAACCTGTCGAGGCCAGTAAGGAGCAATGAGGATCAATGAGGCCTTCTGTGCGATAGCTTTCTGTATCACTTGAGAGATTAGTGGGAAGGGAGGAAATGCATACAGAAGTCCCCGGGGCCAAACTTGGACTAGAGTGTCTCTGCTGGGCTGGCCTGGTAACGGAAATAGGGTGAAATAATCTCTGCACTTGCTGTTTTGGGGAGTAGCAAAAAGGTTGCAGCAAGGCTGACCCCACTTGAGAAACATTTTCTCCAAAATAGAATCTTTCAGAGACCACTCGTGAGGCATGAGGATAGCTCTGCTCAACTTGTCCGCGATAAGATTGGACCTCCTGGGGATGTGCGTTGCAATCAGAAACTGCTGAGAAGAAATCGCCCATTGCCACAGTCTGAGTGCTTCTCGACACAGGGAATAGGACTTGGTTCCGCCTTGTTTGTTGATATACCACACTACAGACATGTTGTCCATCTGGATTGCTATCGTTCCCAAGGGAAGAGAGTCTTGAAGGGCTTGCAACGCTAAAAGCACTGCTCTCATCTCTAGAACATTTATATGCAAGTGGCGTTCATCTGGTTGCCATATGCCCTGGACTGTTCTGCCCTGATAATGCCCCCCCACCCGATCAGGGAGGCGTCCGTTGTCAGAGTAGCAACCGGAGGGGGAGGAACAAAGGGTCTTCCCAGGAAGAGCTGGGAGGAAGAAATCCACCAAAGAAGATGATTCTTGCATGCTTGCGTAATCATAATGGTGTGGGACATCGGAAGTTGTTGGTACGACCATTGTGTGAAGAGCATCCATTGAAGGATTTTCATGTGAAATCTGGCTAATAGAAGTAGAGGGATAGCAGCCGCAATAATCCCTAGTACTTTCAGAACTAATCTGACTTTGACTCTGTTGCTGTGGAAGAAAAGGGAGACCAGTTTGCGTATGTCTGCTATTCTTTGGTCTGTGAGCCTCGCAGACATGTTGACTGTGTCTAGATTTGCGCCTATGAAGGAAATAGCACGACAAGGCGACAAAACAGACTTTTCGCAATTTATTGAGATACCTAACTTTTGACAAATGCGAAAGGTGTAGTCTCTGGCTATTAGAAGGAGATGCTTGGTAGAAGCTGTGAGGAGCCAGTCGTCTAAGTATGGAAACACCTGGAATCCTTGACGTCTCAGGTGAGAAGCTACCACTGCCATGCATTTGGTAAACACCGGGCGCAGTGGTGAGTCCAAAGGGCAGGGCTCTGAACTGAAAGTGACTGGTTCCCAGCCTGAAGCGGAGGAATCTCCTGGAGCGTCTGTTCATTTTTATATGATAGTACGCATCCTGGAGGTCTATAGAGCACATCCAGTTTTCCTTTCCCAATAGGGGTAGGATGGATTGTAGCATGACCATCCGAAATCTTGTTTTCTTGACCGACTTGTTCAAGATACTGAGATCCAAAATGGGTCTCCAGTCCCCTGTTTTCTTTGGAACCAAAAAGAACTTGGAGTAGATTCCGGATCCTTGCTGGTCTGCTGGCACTGGCTGAATGGCTCTTTTTGCAAGCAACTTTGAAATTTCCAACGCTGCTTGATCCCTTTGAGCGGGTGGAACATCTGGAAGGGATTTTTTTGATTGATTTGGAATACAAAAGAACGGAATGGAATAGCCTTCAGAAATGATGGATTGTACCCACTTGTCTTGAGTTAGGGATCGCCAGGCTTCTGGGTACAGTGACAATCTTCCCCCGACTGCCTCCGAAGGTGGACAGTCGGGCAACACCTCAGGGATGCTGGAAGGGCTTATCGGAAAAGGTTTCCTCGATTGCCCTGGTTCTGCGGACCCCCCCTGCCCCTAGGGCAATGTCTACCATTGTTGTTCCCTCCTCTGCCTCTGGAGGGGAACCGACTCTGTGCGTCAGGCAAAGTCCCTTGAGATTGCTTGCGGAACCACATTTTCCCACTTTTTTGGCCTTTGGGGTAAGGCCTAGAAGGAGTAGAAAAACGGACTCTGATGGCAGAAAGAGTTTTGCCATCCGTCTCGCACCTCGTCAAGGTTTCTTTCACTTGAGGACCAAAGAGGGATGATCCATCAAACGGGGAATTAGTGAAAGACGTTTTAAAGGGGTCCGCAAAATTGCATAGCCGCATCCAGGCATGCCGGCGTAAGGCCACACCTGTCCCTGCGGCTCTGCTCGCTCCATCAGCCGCATATGAGAGGAGGCGCATGGAGGAGTTAGCTATAGAATTCAGGGTAGCCAGCTGAGCGTTCATCTTATCCTGAAAACCCGCAGCTGTAGGATCCTTTAACATCTCACTCGCTTCCTTGATCAAGTCTCTTTGAAGACGAGTGAAATGACAGAGGTAGTTCAGCGAACGCATAGCAAAGGTCGCTGACGAAAACATCCACTTCCCGTACCTGTCCATAGACCTAGATTCCTTGTTAGGAGGATGGACAGGCACCGAAGGATCAGCTAGCTCCTTCTTAGTGGCAGCAGCTACCACCATAGCATCCACAGAAACTCCCTTAGTCAGAAATTGCTTATCTGCTGGCGCTGTGATAAACTTTGAAGGTCTCCTGGGGGTGGGGTCCACAGAGTCAGGAGCCGTCCAAGCCTTTTTAGCTACCACCTGCATGAGGGGGTCAAGGGGGGGGACACCCAGGAGGTGGAAGGGCGAGAGCCAAACGCCTCAAGATACACAGATTCATCCTCCGAAGGGTTAAGGGCTGGCCAATTTCCCCTCTGTTTCAGGATCTCTAGAATGTCTGCAAAGGAGACATCTTCAGAAGGGGAATGGGGGGAACCCTCGAAATCCTCTAAATCCATGTCAGAGGTGACAGACTCAGGTGAGTCTATGTGCTTCCTCTTGCACTTTCTCTTCCTAGAGGGCTCCCCTGCCAATTCAGGAGAGGCCTCGGAAGAGGATGAGATGCCCACAGGGGATTCTTGAGGAGCTGGCTCTCTGCGGTCTGGGATGAGAGAGTGAGCAGACATAACCTGAGGCACCGAAGAGGGAGGGACGGACGGAACCGACTGTGGAGTTGAACCGGGTTCCAACACACTCCGCATGACCTCGAAGGCACCCCTGTCAGGTAGAGCCAAAGGTCCCCGCTCCGAAAAGCTGAAAACCTCCCTCGGCACCGACAGCGATGGCTCAGAGGCCGATGTCGGAGCCGAACTCACCAGCGCCGAAGCGCCGAGAGGGAGAGCGGGGTCGGACAAGGGTCCGATGCCACTCACCCCCTCGGAGCCGACGAGGGAAGTCCGGCGCCGAGATTCTTCCAAGGAAGAAATCTGAGCCGACGACGGAACCGAAGACAATTGTATCGGTTCCGACGCTACCACAGTCTCGGTTCCGAAACGCCCCGGCTCCGAGCTCAAAGGAGTCGGAGGAGGAACATTTTGAGGGATAGGGTTAAGCATCGACTGATGAGTCGGGCTCTGAAGCATTTGGGCCAGTGCCTCGGACTTAAGAAGTCGACTCACTACCCTCTGAAGGTCATGATCCGAAAGCCTCGATGATCTAGAGGAGTGAGATCTATGGCTCCGTTCAGACAGCAAGGGAGATGCTGGAGCCGAATGAATGGAGCCAAGGGCCGCTGACCTGGACCTCTTTCTAGATGTCGGTTCCAATGGTCTGATCGGAGCCGACTCAGAAATTTCCAATGCCTCGGCTCCAGCCGGAGCCGAGGGAACCACAGAAGTAGCAGTTCGAGTCTCATCGTCTCCAGCCGGAGCCGATGTAGTAGTAGGCTTCGAAGCCTTAGGCGTCGACTCAGTAGCTGGAGTCGAGGACCTAGGAGCCTTAGAGGGTTTACCCAAAGTAGCAGTAGGGGGACCCTCAGGCTTAAGCAAGCCTCTTAAGATGAGCTTGTTCTTTCTTTCCTGCAGGACTCTAGGGCTGAAGCCATGGCATACAGCACAAGAGTCCTGCAGGTGTAAAGGTCCCAGGCAGTACACACAAGAAGTGTGACCGTCTGTCAGAGACATTTTCTGACAGCACGAGTCACACTTCTTGAAGCCTGAGACCTTTGAATCCTTGGACATATCAAGGAACAAGTGTAACCACACACACACACAAACACACCGATTACACTATAAACCAAAAACAGAAACTTAAACTAAGTAATTAGCTGTTTACTGTTATAAGCCCCTACAGAAAACACACACACTCCTAGGGAATGGGAGGGCCCGAAGGCCTAAGGGAAGAACTATAAGTTCTTAAGGTAAAAAGTTAAAGAAAACTAGATTAAAGGGATAAAAGACCTTTTAGGTAAGGGGAAACTGTATGGAAAACTAAATAAAGGGGTTTCTAATCAACTTTTTAAACTAGTTCCTACACTAACCTGAAGCCGGGGAGGCAACATGTCTCGATAGCTGTAGCGGCAAACGAGATCTGGGGTAATACCGCCTAGCATTGTGGGATATAAGGGGAGCCTCGAGCCGGTGGAACCAACTCTCGAGCTTTTAGAGTGGCTGAGTCAGAGCCGAGGTCGGCTCCGAACCCATCCAGCAAGAATGAAGGCGAGATAGACAACTTAACATCATTATTTTACTTCCTTGACACACCAGGCAGGCAGGCATATTCCATGGAGCAGTATTACTGGCAGCTATCACCACAAATATGCAGCAAACTAGTATGCCAGTCTGTAATTTATTCTGTCCACATGACTTCTAATCTTGTTTAGTGTATCATAGTACCATTACTTAGTGTATTGCATGTACATGCATAGCCTGCATGCATTAGCATTCATGTGCAAAACATGTTGGTGGCATACAGAGGAACATTTAACTCCTTACTTCAATGGTGCTCTTCAGTGAAACCATATGAATCATAGGCACCTGTTGAATTTATTCTCACTCTCATATATATAGTGCAAACTTGTGTATATTACCAATGTTTATTGTCAATACCCCATGTTAGAAGCCAAAATATACAGTGTGAAAGCAGCATCGATGACAGTAACTGAGCAGCATAATATCTATATGGCTGCATAGCAGCAGCACATCCACATGGCAGAGCCTGGAGTCAGCAGGTCTATAGCATGATGCATTTCAACAGAGTCATACAAATGTCAGTGTGTGCCCAGAAATGGCCTCCACTAAAAGAACTGGGAAATATGTTAACAGTACATGTCTGTAATATGCTGCCTGCAACCTACATCTGCAGTTATAACTCTATACTCTGTAGCTGATGTAATTGCCTTCTTACCTATGGTTGCCACCCGTCCCGTTGTCAGCGGGACACTCACGGTTTGAGTGCTCTCATCCCGCTTCCCGCGCTCACCAAGCGTGGGACTTTAAAAGTCCAATTTTTTTCCCTTTGCGCTTCGCATTTTAAATTGCCGTGGAAAATCCGAAAATACTTCCGGTTTTTCCACGGCAATGCAGCTACGTCACCACCCGGACCTGAAGTTAGAGGGATTCTCTGCTAGGTCCAGGTGGTAATGCAGCACAGTAATTGGCTGCAGCCATTGTAGGGGGCGGGAACTTCTTCTGAAGAGCCCCATAAAGGTCGCAGCTGTAGAGCACTAAGCTCTATAGCAGCTGCGACAAAAGATCTGATTTTTTTCTCCAGCCGAAGCCAGCATTGAAGCCAGCATTGAAGCCAGCCCAGCCAGCATTGAAGCCAGCCCAGCCAGCATTGAAGCCAGCCCAGCCAGCCAGCCCAGCCAGCCAGGAAAGAAGCAGCAAGGGAGCCTGCCAGCCCAGCCAGCAAGGGAGCCAGCCAGCCAGGAAAGAAGCCAGCAAGGGAGCCAGCCAGCCAGGAAAGAAGCCAGCAAGGGAGCCAGCCAGCCAGCCCAGCCAGCAAGGGAGCCAGCCCAGCCAGCCAGCCCAGCCAGCAAGGGAGCCAGCCCAGCCAGCCAGGAAAGAAGCTAGCAAGGGAGCCAGCCAGCCCAGCCAGGAAAGAAGCCAGCAAGGGAGCCAGCCAGCCCAGCAATAACTGTGAGTGGTAAGTAGATAATTGCATTTTGTGGCTTTAGTTATTTAAAATGGGAATAGTGTGCTTTATTTAAGTTTTTAATGTTTAGAGGTAGATGGGGATGTAGTATTGAAATCTGTGCAGTGGTTATTTTGAGACTTTTGTACTAGTTTAAAATGGGAATATATTGTGGTTTAATTTTTTTAATGTTTAAAAGCAGATGGTGATTGCAGTACGCAATATTTAAATCTGTGTAGTAGTTAGTTTGATATTTTTGAGTAGTAGTTTTTAAAGATATAAAACCTGAATGTATATGTAATTGTTATTATGCTTGGGGGTATGATTTGGAAGCATTACTTTTAAAAGGCTGAACTGTGTATAGAAGTTGTTTGTTTCTGTTGGGGGGCAGTGAAATATAAACTTAGTGTGATGCATTTCTATTGTCGTAGCTTTTTCTGGGTATTGTCTGTATGCATATAGGAATTGTTTGAGCATAGTTTGTACTTTTTGTATGGAAATATGCACTATAATGCTGTTTTCAGGAAGTTACGATATACTGTTTAGGTAATTTTTCCTGTTCCTGCAAGTCCATGTCTATGTGGTACAAGTCTACCTTTTGAGGGGGAATGTTAACAGTTAATGTAATTCATTTATTATTCTAGTAGGTACACGTTGCCAATTTGCCAAAGCTGTTTCAAGATTGTTTTCATTTATACTTGTAAATGTGTGCATTTAATTTATTATGCATTTTTAATAAGGTTAAAATGTACTGTTTTGCTTGTAATGTGAATATGGGTGTGTTACTTTTACTTGGGCCTGTTTATTGCATTGCTGTGCTGGATTAATTGCTATGTTTTGAGGTAAAAGGAGCCCATGGAGTCTGCTGTACATTGTAGTTTGTTACTTCTCTTGCAAGAAGTATTTTTAAGTTAAAATGTTTGGACTTTTTTCCCGTTTATTTTTTTTTTTGTGGATGGATGCTCAGAAGTTAATGCAATGTATTTGAGATTGTGCTAAACCATGTTGTTACAGGGTAGTTTGCGTCTGTAAGTAGCAAAGTTTTTATTTTGTGTTTTAGTGATGTCTTCAACATACTTATTTACTGTTTTCATTATAATCCGATTATGACCAGTGCTGCTGTTGGGCATGTTCATTAATAGATCATTGCTGTGTAAATTAGTGCCATACATTTCTTAACTGCTGTGGTCAAAAGCTAAATTAGGTCTATGGTATCCACTGTGCATTCTCATTCATTTTACTGCTTTTTGGTTCAGTGAATATGGTTAACTTTTTTGTCTTGTGGGGTGAGGTGGGCATGTTCAGTGGTAAAAACAAGTGTCTGTTTAATGAGTAGTGTGTTTTTAATTCCTTTAAAGTTTATTGTTACAACTGATTAGTGTGTGTGCAGTAATAGTTCACTTCATTTAAATGGTTTGAGTTTTCAGTATGCTGTAATGTCACAATGTTGCATCCAAAACTAATACTGCATTTCCTTTAACAACTCTGGTGATGTCGTGGTGGGGGTGTGGCCAGTGTCATGTTGGCCACACCCCTATCCTGTTGACCACACCCCCATGTCCCACTTTGCCCTTGTTAAAAGGTGGCAACCCTGTTCTTACCTACCAGTGCCATACACATGTTTACAATTACCTAGGCAGAGCCTATGGCAACATTACTGCCTCAAAGGTCACAGTACCGATTTGTCTTATGCTGGCCTGCAACACTGCTTGCCTTTCTGCTTTTGTCTGGTTTCTGCCCGCTCCGTTTGCCCTGCTAGCTTACTCCACTCACCTCCTTGTCCCCAATTCCCTCCCTCCCCCAGTGGTCCTACCTTTATACTTCCCTAACTCCTCCCACACCCATTCTCATCCAATCAACCCACTCTCCCCAGCATTCTAATCCTCTAAAATTTCCTAACCTTTCCCTTAGACACACTATACTTCCCACTTCCAATAATCACTACAAGTAAGCCTCCCCCATCCACTTACTTCCTGCTCTCCAACTATTCTCTCCAACTCTCTCTTATTATTCACACTGCCCACACTCCTACCTCAACCCACTAATCTCTACCACCTCATCTCACATTTACCCCTACACATCTCTCATTCTACATCATGCTCCATCTCCCCACCTGTTTTCTCACTTCAGCCTTCCTCATATTCCTCCTTTGTCCCCGTCTATACCTTACTATCCTCCCTGGCATCTCACACTCTACATATAACTTCTTCCGCTCAAACAATTGCCGCTCATTCCTTCTCCTCAATATCCTATGAGCTATACCCTCTAAATAGAACTCTCTTCTATAAATTTAAGTTCCCTTCAGTACCTCTCTCTGCTAATGGACTTCACTTCACTGGCAATAGTAGATCTTTCCTCAATTACACTCCTAACTTACCCTCCCCATTGAACCTGATCACCCATCTTTTACATATAGTCTCTCTCTATTTCTGGTGACATCCAGCCTAATCCTAGTCCCACTGTCTCCACCAACATCTGCTTCTCTACATCACCACAATCATCCTCCCCCCAAACCATCCACCTAGCTACAATCAATACCCAAAGTATTTGTAATAAAATACCCAACTTACATGCCTGGCTGTCACATAACCATCCCAACATAGTAACTGTCTCAGAAACCTGGCTCAAGCCCCATATCAGAGATACTGAAATTCTTCCCCCTGACTACCAAATCATATGGAATGACAAACCTAACAAGAAAGGTGGAGGGGTAGCCATAATGTACTCCTCTTCTCTAACAGTCATTCCATACACTAACCCCATTCCTAAATTCTCTCCTGCTGAACTATCCATAGCCTTCATAAAAATGAGCAAACATAAATCTTTATGTATAGATGCCATCTACATCCCCCCTGATGATAACATCCTCATCCTTGAAGACATTCTATTATGGTTCTCTTCCAACATCAGAAAGGAAACATTCATCCTTGTTGATGTAAACATCAACTGGGCCACCATCTCCTCACAATCCCCGAGCCTAACAATTAATCTCTTTAACTTGTTCCAGGTAATAGACTACCCTACCAGACCCAGTAAAGATGGCTCCTCTGGTACTACACTAGATTGAATCTTAGCAACTCATCTCAATCTAATCTCAAACAGTGGAATTATACCTGATCCCCTTAGCAACAACCTACCAGCCTATGCCATCCGGTGTGCCTCCTCTGTCCAAATGCAACATCAATAAATTCAAACTCATAATCTCACCAACTTCAATCCACCGACATTTTCCAGCTGTCTGAAAAAAATTAATTGCACCCTTTAAAGCCTCTGACTCTGGACAGTGCAACTAATAACTTCAACAAAACCTTCCTAGACTTACTAAACAGCTTAGCCCCTCTTAGAACAAAAAGAATAAATGCCAAAACCATTCCCTGGCTATCTCAAGAAACCAGAAAACGAATGCACCTCAGAGACAAATGTTGGAAGCAATACCAAAAAACTAAGTTAACAAAACTCTCTAATCGAATTCAAACAACTCCACAACTCAGTGAAAAATCTAATAGCTGAAGACCGTAAGACTTATTACTCCAAACTCCAATCAGAACATAAATTTTCACCCCCAAAAGTTCTGGAATTACATTTCCTCCCATCTAAACCCTGGTAGAAAAGACAATCCATGCCCTAACCCAAACTCCCCAGACCATGAAATTGCATCTAATTTCAACAACTTTTTATTGACTGCATAGCCAATCTAACCGCAAACTTTCCTATCTTTTCTCCCTCTCATGGCCCTCCATCCACTGCTTTTCCCTCTAGCACCCCACATTTCAGTCTTAAACCTATCCTCACCAGCAGCATAAAAAAAACTCCTCCTTAAACTAAAGCCTTGCTCCTACGCTCCTGATAATCTGCCTCCATCCTTCCTTAAGATGGCTGCAGACAGCATTGCCCTCCCCATTTCCATTCTTATCAACAGGTCCATCCAAGAAGCCTATGTCCCCCTCCCCTCACTCTGGAAGAAATCTTTTGTCACCCCTCTTCACAAAGGCGGCAATAACACAGACACTGCTAACTTCCATCCTATAGCTATTCTCTCTCACCTCTTTATAAAATCCTTGAAAAGTGCATTCATCACCAACTCTTGCCATATCTAACACACAGTCATCTTCTTACCCCAACACAACATGGTTTCAGACCTGACCACTGCTCTTCTGTCCTTTCTTGATAGCATTAACCGTGCTCG
>NC_056737.1:1868292229-1868312229 GCF_019279795.1 Protopterus annectens
TATCTCTTGTGTTGTATAGTAACAAGATGGATTGCAACTTCAGTGAGAGGTGTAGAGATTGGGATAGGACATAAGGTTAAATTCAGCACCTCCTCAGGGTCTAACAATGATGGTGGCACTCAGATTCAGCCACAGAACTAGGACACATTGAGACTGTTTCTCTCCTTCTTGGGTGGTCCTATACCCATAGTCCAGGGAGACAGTGTGGCCTCACCCACATATGCTCTACAGGATTCATGGCATAGCATGGATGCTCACAATCCTTATCACTGCTTGCACCCTTGTGGCTGAGATTATCACCACTACACCTCTGGAGCTGTGGTGTCAGACCAGAACACAGTTTTCTACATGCTTATAACATCACATAGCAGCCTAGTAGGTGTCCCATGGCACCAACTGAAGGCACTACCTGCCCCAGATATGCAAGTGGCTTTTGGTCTCAATCATCAGATGCCTGGGGTTATAATCTACATTCTGTAAGCTACACACTCTGAAATGGAGTTGATTGGTTTGGTGCATGCTTTCTGGGAAGATTTGAAACAGCAGTGCCAATGCCGCCAAGAGGCATTAGAGTCTAAAGTTGATGTCATGCATACATACAAACAAATATTTCAGGAATGGGCAATGATGCCTATCTAGCCTGCCAATTTACCAAAGCTGCCATTCCATAATAAGGGTCAAGGCTGTTCTTAAAAATATCTGAACTGGTGCTTGCTTTAATATAATTTGGTAGTATACTCCAGTTGTCAATTACTCTCTCATGATAGATATGATGAGGACTATGGTGGCACATATGGCTGTCATTTCTAACTTTACACAGGCGATAAGTGCCACCACTGGTGTTCCACCCATGACTGTTTGTCATTTTCAGGACAGTGGTTGTATTCATGATAGGCACTTACAGAGGCTATTACAAGGAACTCAGGCTATACTTGGATTACTGGCTTGTCACTGTCACAAATACATATCGGGATAGCTCTGACAAAGAGACATCATGGGCAGTCAACCTTCAGGTTGTGTTTCTCCAGTACTGCATCATCAGTGTCCAAGGGTCTTGAAGTCCTGCAGCATCTAGCCATTACAATGGCAGTGGCAGTGCATGAGCTTGTGATAGTTTCACAAACAGAGGGAAATGTGTCTGACCCTGATGTCATCCCTCCCTGTGACATCCATGTTGTGTAGACAAGTTGTGTGCTTTTCTGTCCCTAGGCACCTGTATGAATGGTTATAGCTGTGTCCCACACCACCATCCCTCCTTTATGGTGTAACTGGAGATGTCAGATGCACTATGTGATTTGATCATGGACTGCCAAGCATTGCCTTTCAACAGCACTGCATTCATCTCTTTGTTCAATGTAACACTCCACTGCCACTGTGTGTTTGTCAGGGCTTATAGACATAGACTAATCATTTCTGCTTCACTTGAGCTGTTGCATACTGTGCTTCTTTCTGTTTTGGTGGGATGGTATGAGCACTGATTGGAGGTTGTTAGTATTGTTGTTATCAGTGCTGGTGGATGTTTTGGTATTGTTATCAGTGCTGGTGGATGTTTTGGTGGACAATCCAATGGGGATTGCTGCTGTTGCAGGTGTGCTGTATCCTGGGGCTGCTGGCTGGGTTAATTGTTTTGCCATTATCTTACTATGTAGCAGGCAAAATGCTACAAAGATCATGCAGGCTGTATTTGAGGCATACTACTGTGCCATTCTTGATGTATCTAAGCAGAAGAAGCAAGAGTTAAGTAATCATAACACTCATTCCATTATATTCCTGGATTGGGCATGGACAGTGTTTCATTGCTGTTCACCCATACTTTGCAGGTTCTTTATGGGTGTCCAGGCATTATCTTATATCATCTGCAACACAGTAGGGGCATACAAAAAGGATGTGAGACAGACATTCATAATGTGTTTTGCTGTAGACATGTAGGGTGTATTAATGGGTCTGGACTTACAAACTAGGTAATATCCCTAGGCAGAAAGTGATAATCATCTGATGTGACTTATTACTATGTATCAGTTTTGGTCATGTTTCATTCAGCCAAGATGCACTCCTGCATGGCTGACAGTAACACTCAGGTAGAGCAATTTCTGATCTACTATTAATACAACTGGTGCTCCCAATGTCATTGCCAGATGCATTCTGTAAGTTTTAGAGTTTCCTTTCCCCTCCTACTCAGATGCAATTTATAACACCACTTTACTACTGAAGACTATGAACTATAACTGCTTGTAGTGCCCCTTATTTGCATTGTATTATGTGCTCATTAATATATCCTTTTTCATTTGCATTCCATTATATGCTCATTTGCATGCCTCTCTTTCCACGTTTTTTACCCATTTACTTGTAATGCTGTGCATTTTCACTTTTGGTGCAAGACTTTGCTATGTACTATGCAAACTAACTGTGAATATCAGTGTACATTTGTCTCTGTATACTGTGTATTCCAAAGTTGTGCTAATTTGTTAGGACAGGGGGTTACATGAAGTTAGAAAAAAAGTTTGTTTTCAGATTTGGCTGCATGGAGAGGGAGTTAACTCTCTGTGTTTTTTAGTGCATTATTTAAATGATATTGTTGGAACCATATCAAATGGACCATAAGAACATCTAGTGGCAATGAAAATGATAAATCTGTGGGAGGTTCTTAACAAGTAGGCCTCAGTACAGAACTAAAGAGCAATACTGAAACAAATTTTAGACTACTAAGTTTTGTTTTTAACTTTTTGCTCATTTGAAAAGTAAATTAACTTCAATTTTTCAAAATGTGCATGCGTGAGTGTGTGTGTGTGTGTGTGTGTGTGTGTGTGTGTGTGTGTGTGTGTGTGTGTGTTTGTGGGTGTGTGGGTGTGTGAATCTGTAGCTTTTTTTAAGAGATTTTTAAGAGAAGTTTTCTGTAGACATGGTTGCAAGTGTGGGGCTCATCTCACTATTCTTCCTTTTCCAACAAATCTACAATGATCATCTCTTTTAAATCTTGTAGCTATGACCTAACATTTTACACCTTGCATGCTTCATTTCAGGAGGTGAGAAATGATTGGCTGCATAGTACAGTCTTTTGGAGATACTGACAAGGTGAAGAATTAATGTTAGTGTTTCCGGAAGAAAAGGGGGTATGAGGTAGTGGATGTAGGGCAATATTCTTTAGGGATACTTTAAGAGGGGATGCAAGGTTTTTATGAAGAAAAGGAGACATAAAAGCAGACTTGGAATGATGATGACAGCTGCTGAAAAGAAGGAACTACTGGGATTCATAGAAAACATATTTTAGTAGTACTAGAGCAAATACTGGCGATGTTGGGAAGATATTGCAGAAGAAAAGCAGGGAACCAAATAAAAAGTTGGAACTTATACCAATGGGGTAAACTGGGTGGGACAGGACTGGCTAGATAAGGAAAAAAAAAAGGTTGGTGGGACAGTACTGCTTCAGAATCGAAAAACACAAGGCAGCTGGAATGTCATAATTTACGATAAAGGTAGAGCTAAGTGTCACCTGTACCATGTGTCCAAGTAAGACTGTCAGAAATAAGAAGTACAGATAGACATTCAGCGAATAGCTGAAGTTAAGTGCAGAGGATCAATGGATTTTATAAATGGAGACATATGAGAAGAGAGAAGTACTGAAATGTGATGTCTTATGTAACATTCTTGGACTACAGTGAGGCAGGACCATCCAGATTGTCAGAAGGAATAAAATGCTCCCTCAGTCGATGTCTACACCATACAGAAAAAAGTATGGATGTCAGGCCTGATTTTAGCTACCTCACCTATAAAGAATCAAGGAAGATGACTGCAACATT
Source organism: Protopterus annectens (assembly GCF_019279795.1). Classification (NCBI taxonomy): domain Eukaryota; kingdom Metazoa; phylum Chordata; order Ceratodontiformes; family Protopteridae; genus Protopterus; species Protopterus annectens. The sequence goes on from NC_056737.1 coordinate 1,868,296,027, forward strand.
CTGTCATCTGCTATTCATTAATAAGTAATTTTTTAGAGCTCATCACAACATGCTCATGTAAACCGTGTATAAACCATCCATAGTGAGCAAGAGATAATCAAGTTAACAACAAAATTAATAATAATAATAATAATAATTATAATAATAAAAGTAAAATGTAATGAATAATAGATTCACTATAAAGGAATTTCTTTTTTATATACTTTTTTATTTGGTTTTAAAACAATAAATAAACAAATCAATTATAATAAGGGGGGGATGGTGGTGTAATGGTTAAGGTGTTTGCCTTACAAATACAAGGTACAGGGTTTGAATCTCACAAGGGATAATTGGCTAGGCTTAAAATGGCTCGCAAGGGCAGTTAGCCTAGTACTAACCTATGAACCTATGAACCTATAAAACAAACAAACAACTATTTACATAGGTCCACAGCTGATCAATACATCAAAGTTATACATATCAACAACAATTAATATTCTTCAAGCAAGTCTTTTAAGTTTAAGCCAAGATTTATATTAATGTGTAATATTAGTTTTCATTTTTATAATATGCAATTCACTACTGCAAACAATTTTTGCCATACTAATAAATTAAACATTAGAGGGCCTTTGGTAACTTTACTTTTCCAATTTTCAGTAATTATTTTTCTGGCTATAGCAACAATAGACCAAAGAAGAGGCACTTGGGTTTTTGGAATTATCTTGGGAATTGGAACATTAAATAAAACTAAAGGTTTAGAAATGTTAAATCTATCTGACCATAGAGCTTGAATGAAGTCATTAATTTCTTTCCAAAAAGAGGTGATGACTTCACATTCATATACCATATGTCTCCAATCAGTTATCATTTCAGAATCACATTTCCAGCATTTAGTTCTATTTGATTTACAAGTAATTGTAATCTTGGAAGGAATGACAAAAGCTTTGTGTATGAATTTCCAAGTGAAAACTTTTCCAATATAATGAAGATGTAATTTTAGCTTAAGATTTTAATATTATTTTTTTCTTCAGGGAAGTCTTCATTATTAATTTTTCAGGACTAGTTCCAATAGAAATTGTCTAAATATGTGAAATCTAAATTAAGAATTTTAAAAATTTTGACAACTATGATTTATTTTTCACTGCATTATTATTGTTACTTATAAAGAATTGCAATAATCTGGGGAACAGTTTATTATCTAGGTTAAATATCTTATTAATCTCTGTGTTCACAAAGTCTCTAAATATTTGTAAAATTAATATATATATATATATATATATATATATATATATATATATATATATATATATATTAAAATATTTGTAACATTGTCAACTAAAGCGGCTAGAACTACCTAACCTCCTAACATTCACCCAACTTACAATGACCCACAGCATAGTTTACCAACACAAATGCCCAGCACTCCAAAACCAAGTCCACTCGCAGTATAATAAAAAAACACTTGAGATCATTCAACAGATTTCCACTACAAGTTATAAAAGCTAATAATAACATTGGAGATTCTCTCTACTCCAATCAGATTAAGATTTGGAACTTGACCCCCCAGCACATACTAACCATTCCTAATCCCTCACAGTTCAAAATAATTACCAAGGCTCACCAAGCTAAGTCTTGACTTTGCTCTTGTCTACCCGCTGGCTGATCTTCACCCCCTCCAATACTTCACACTTCACACTTATTCCATTATTACCACCTCATTAGATTCTTATAATTTCCAGCTGATGTAATCCATCTCATATTACCTACTGTTTCCCCTCTTAAACTATATCTTACTTCCTCTCTCTTAACCCATTACCTACTCTACCTACTTACTGTCTTTGAACCCCCAATCTACTCCACCTTCTCTCATCCTAATTATCCTCCTGGATCTATGCAATTTGCAAATTACCTCTCAATTCTATTGCAGCCACTGGCACATTGTTTATTTTCTACACAGTAGATTTGTACATCTACCTACTCACAAAGCTCCAAGCATATCTTGTTTTATCCACTATATATAAATGCTTTGATAGTATTATGTTTCATTAACTACTTTTTATGTACAAGATACATCCATCTATATTATTGACTGCTTTACTCTGTACCAGCTATGTTTTTGTTATATTTTTTGTAATACTCAGATTTTGTAACTATTGGAGCTTTTCTCCCCAGGCTTCCACTGAAAATGGGCATCTGTCCAGTTGGACTATCCTGGTAAATAAATGTCAAATAAATAAATAAATAAAAATAAATTTAACCAATTCTCAGAATCTGATTGTATTTAGACCTTACATTTTCAACTGTATATATGTCAGTACCATTTAAGAATTGATGCCAATAAATTAAGTTACTTTGTTGTTTCAATACTAGCATTTTATTGAAGTTATGTGTTTCCAAGCAGTGATCTGTATATGCAATTAGAAATATAGAAAATATTAAGTCTTTAATACAATGGTCAGAATATGTGAACTTTTGGAAAGAGGAAATTAAGTTATTTAAATAGGGAATTTGAGAAGAAGATGTAATTCCATTTATGCACAAATAATTTAATAACCAGATAAAACTATTAGGGACTATTTGTTTATGACTAATCATGATATATTTATTATTTACTAATAATATTTCTTGACATATTTGTTTCCATTTTGAATCATAAGATGAATTTATCCAGAACACTATAACTTTTAGAATTGTTGAAGTAGCATACAATTGAATATCAAGGAATACCATTCCACCATTATCCCAACCTTTTCTGTGCCAATCAAAGGAAGTGCTTGGTTTATTAGGATGTCAACAAAATTAAGTAGAATATTATTTATCTTCATAATTTTTTCATGGAGATAATACTAAAGATTGTAAGACAAACACTATTTTAGGGAGAATTGCCATCTTAATAAGCATTAATTGTTCTTCCATGGTAAAGAAGAATTTGGTCCAATCTGTGACTAAACTTAAAATTTTATCAACAACCTGGTGAAAGTTTGTTTGTATCATTTCTTTAGTATTAGACATAATCGTTATAACAAGGTATTTAATTTGATTGCTATTCCAATTGAAGTTAGAATTTTTTTGTATCAATTTTATAGTTTTTATTAATTCAGAATGTATTTGTGTTATTATGATTAAATCTTAAGTTTGAGATTTCTTCAAACTGATTCATATAACTAATTATATGTTCTAATGATATCCCCATATTCCTATTATTAGTAAAATGTTATCAGCAAAGAGCTGAATCTTTTGTTTGAAATCTTCTTTTGTTTTAATACCATTAATGTATGCATTGGATCTAATGCTATTAACAAAGGGTCCTAGCTCTAATGCAAAAAGTAAAGGTGATAATGGACAGCCTTGTTTTGTGCCTTTTTGCAATTTAAAGGAATTAGAAAGAAAATAACCTATTTTAACATAAGCACAAGAGTTACTGTATAACTTGGAAATTAATGCAATTAGTTCAGGTGAGAAATTGTACACTTTGCATATTTTAAACTGATACAGCCAATTAAGTGAGTCAAACAACATATCTAAATTGAGAATAATGATAGAATGTTCTTATTTACTTTTATTTGCATAGTTTATTAATTTATTTATTCTTATTATATTATCCTGTATTTATCTATTTAAAATAAACACAGTTTGATCATCGTTAATTAGTTTAGGTATAAGTAGATTAATTCTGTTAGCTAAAATGGACATAAACATCTTATCATCCACATTTAAATGTGAAATGGGTTTTTATGATGAGCACTTTGTAGGATTCTTATATTGTTTTAAAATAGGTGCTATAAGGGAACATTTCTTTTTTTTTTTCCATAATAAATTTTTATTGAAATATATTTTCCAAAAACATTACAAAAATACAATAAACATCACACACATAATACACTATAACTACTACAAACCATTTATACAATATCTACATGAAATGCTTCCTATATTTAATATATTCCTAAAATCAGTATCATGCTAATATAATATTGAAGACCTTTTCCCATATTTTCGGGTTATTAATATTTTTGTTAGTTTGTTTCAGAAGTAATTTATGTGCTAGTATATGCTTTATAGCCACAAGCTTAAAATTATTCCATGATGTCTTATGTGGTTCTAGCCAATTTGTGGCTATATAGAGTTTCATCAGCAAAAAAAAATATTCATACAAATAATAGTTTGCGATCTGGAAAGCTCTCTTGGAGGAATGTGTAGAATCATAAATTCCCATGACAGTGTAGAACTTTGATAACCCATCTTTTGCAGTTGTACTTTAAGAGAGTTCCAAAGTTTATATATGCATTTACAACTCCAGAACATATGAAGAAGATCCGCTGTTTGATCTGCACAGTATGGACAAATTGGAGAATTCCTAGGGTTAAATTTATGTAATCTAAGATGTGTGTAATATGCATTGTTCCAAATCATCAATTGCGTGTACATCAGTTTTTGAAAAGAAACCAATTTCCTAGTTATATCAATTGCTTTTAATATCTGATTGTCTGTTACTGTTACTTTTTACCCAATACTCTGAAAGCAAAATTTTGTCCTGAAATTTCAAATCCTTAATTAATTTATATGCAGTTGCTATAAATTTAGTGTCTTGTTGGATAGCTTGCCACAATTCAGAGCACTTATCCACAAATCCGGCTGCAGGTTTAAAGTTCCTAAAGTAGCTCAAGGCAAGTTCTTTAACTTGTCTCATTATAACAATGTAACTTCTAGGTAGATTCATTTCCTGTCTAATTTGTAAAGCTGATAAGTCAAGTTTATTAAAAACATCAAATAGAGTCAGATTAAGTATTAATGGAAATTTGCTGAGATCGATCAGCTGATTATTTAGTTTAAAATTAGGATTCCTGTGGAAAGGTTGAAGAACCATCATATATTGCAATAAATCTACGGACTGAAATAAAGTTTGCAAAGATGAGACACAGGTTATTATGTGGTCCATGACCCCATATTTTATCAGACTAATTTTGTCCATAAAGGGCAATGCTTTAGGATTTATTTTCCTATCCAAAATATGCTTATGATTCAAGACCACCCAAGCTGGTATCCATGTTGTATTAGTTACATCATAATTAGCAATTCTTAAAATTTTATTAGCGTTTACAATCAAATAATATGCTTCAAAGTTTGGTAGCTCAAGTCCCCTCTTGTTTTAGGGGTCATTAATTTCTCATAAGATATTCTAGTTCTTTTGGGTTCCAGATAAATTTAGCTAGATCTTTATGCATTTGTTTAAAAACTGTTTTTGAAATTGATAATTGGGCAGACCTAAATATGTATAACATTCGTGGTAGTATATTCATTTTCACTATTGATACTTTTGCTAATACCGGTAGTTTTAAATTCTTCCATCTGTCACAATCAGCTATTATGTGTTCCCATACTGTTTAACATTATTGTTATAAAAGTCCTTATTATCCGTAGAGAAGTTGATACCCAAATATTTAATATTTTCTTTACATGTTAACTTCCCCATCAGGGCCATTAGTGAAAAAGGCTTTGGGGTTCTTAATGGGAAGATATTCGTTTTCTGTAAGTTAATTTTATAATTAGAAACTACTGAAAATTCGTTTATGAGCTTTAATATCTTTTCACTGTCTGAAATTGGGGTTGTACAATAAATAATAAGATCATCGGAATGCTGACATTAATATTTTATTCCTATAAATTATTGGTGCATTATGATACAAATTTTGCTTGATATATAAAAATAGGGGTTCTAGATATAGGTTAAACAATAAGGGGACATGGGACAACCCTGACGAGTACCATTTTTATCTGTATTCTGTTAGAATAAGTCCTATTGATGTATAGCGTAGTGTATGGATTACTATATAATATTTGTAGCATCTGAATGAATTCTTGGGGCAAGTTAAAATAGGGTAACACATCAAACAAAAATTTATGTCTACTCTATCAAATGCTTTCTGGGCATCTATTATAAGAGCATAGATATTAAAGTTGTTTTTTTAGCATACGTCATCATATTATGCAGTGTAAGTGTGTTATCGCTGGTTTGTCTAGTTGCCATAAATCCAGCTTGTTCCTTAGAAATTAGATATATCAAAACCTTCTTTAGTCTCAATGCTATAATTGATGTTAAAATTTTCATATCCACATTCATTAGTGCTATTGGTCTGTAATTATCTGGGTTAAGGGGATCGAATTGGTTTTATGTATGAAAATTGTTTTTGACGCATTGAGGTGGGGGTCACTAATTTTATTTTTAGTTATATAATTAAATACATGAGACAATTCTTTTCCCAAACTATCAGCAAACTCTTTGTAAAATTCAGCTGTAATACCATCAGGCCCTGGCGACTTATGTACTTTCATATGTTGAATTGTATATACTATTTCTTCTTTAGAAATAGGTTTAATCAGGTCACTTTGCAGGCTCTCTTCTAATTCTGGAAAGTTAATTGTTTGCAGAAAACTTTTATTCTGGTTATGTAGAGACCTATCAGTTTGCCCCTCATACACCTTAGTATAGATTTTCCCAAAAACATCAACAATATCCTCAGTTTTAGAATATATTGTGTCGTTATACTGAATTTCGGAAATATATCCAGTTGTTTTTGATTGATTTATAATCCTTGCCAGTGCTTTTGATGGTATTTGAACATTATTAGCATATTTCACTAAACACCTATGTTCTTGAAGTGTTAATTTATTATTATGAAGCAAAAGAGATCCCTTTGAAGCTTCAACATTTCCTCCTCAGTTTGAGCATTAAAATTCTGAATCAGCTCATTATCAAGTTGTTTTATTCTTATTTCTAGTTTTTGAATATCACTATTATGAATTTTCTTATAATATGAGGCTTTTTGTATAAGAAATCCTCTAATTTGAGCTTTAGCTGTTGCCCATTCAATGTCAGGGGTATGTTTTGGAGCTTCAAGCTATCTGTAAATTCTTTCAAATATTTTATAATTCCATCTGCTATCTCTTTTTTACTTAAAAGATTTGGGTTGAGTGACCAATTATATCCCCTATGCCTTCTTGTGTCTTTTAAATCTTTAGAAAATTTTAATGAAATTTTTGAGTGATCTGATAGATGACGAGTATGTATAACCACCACTGGTTCTAAATTCGTTAGTGCTTTAGATATCTAAAAGTAATCTATTCTAGCCCACATTTTGTGGCATGGTGAATAGAAGGTATATTTATTTGCATTATTAATATCTTGTGAATAAGAAAAGGGGTCATATAATTGAAAATCTTCCTTAAAATCATTTAATGCTATCCCGGCCTGCTTATTAAATGCTCTCTGTGGACAAGACCTATCCAACTTTGGATTTTGATAGGTATTCCAGTCCCCACCCACAACAAAATAATAACCATCATATTGTGTTAATATTGGATATAATGATGCTATGAAACTGTGTTGATCATTGCATGGGGCATATATATTCAAAAGTAGGATAGGTTTATCAAATGCATTATCCGATAAAATCACATAACACCATCGCCCATTTGGATCCACTTTGGAGTCTAAAATCCTATCTTTGTATTGGGTTTTGATAATTATAGCCACTCCCGCAATGTTTGTCTTACATTCTGATGTCACTAGCTCTCTAATCCAGTTCTTTTTTCTAATATCATTCCATTGTTCATTCATCAAATGTGTTTCCTGTAGAAATACAAACAGTGCTTTGTCCTGTAATAATATGTGTAGCAACAGCTTTCTCTTCTTCAAGTTCTGGAGCCCTTTAACATTCCATGAGTTCAACTCCCACATTCACAGGTCTTGGTATCAAATAACAATATAAGAGGGGAATTCTGAAATTGACATGTATTGACTGTACACTATATCTAATCTGGAAGCATTTCCTACATCCCGTCCCTAACCAGTGCTTACCCACTTTACCCCTGGACCAGGATTTATATAGGTCTTGTATAAGAGAAAATATAAACAAGGTTAAACACACCAACACATTGAAAAACTTCAGGTAATAACATTTAAAACATTTCCTAAACATACAACCTATATATTCTAGCATATCTACATCAAAGTCTAAACTACACATTCCCTACCAAACACCGCTACTTAACTACAGCTTTGGTTTAACTATTAGTTAAACAAATCTCATTTCTAAGGTTATTACTGTATAAAGGAAAGTTTTAGTAGATTGGGTACTTATTTTATCCTACCTTAAGTATCTGTTTTGTTGCAATCATTATGTACATAAACTTTTTACAGAAGAGAGGAGAGAGAAAAAAAAAAAAAAAAAATACATCCTACATTTTAGATCTGTACCCTACACAGTGCCTGCCACTCACTGCATATAGTAAAAAAATACAATTTTGGTTCACACCTATAAAAGAAGAAAAAACAGTAAAAGTACATGTTATTATGTGCTTTAAGTACATACTGTAATGTTATTTAGTTATAAAAGAACATTATCATATTATTTTCAGTTCTCTTTGTCTTTTCAAGCCAGGAAACCATCAGAAATACTCACGACAAGGGACCTCTTTCACAGCAGGACCACAAGAAGTATTACATCCAAATCTACACTCTCAGTTGAAATCCAGGCATTTCCTGTTTACCACACAATGGAAATAGACCTTGGAGGCCATAAAAGTCTGGAAACCAGACAGCAGACCCTCAGATTAGCATAAACAAACAGTTTTATTGCTTTTTCAGAGGCCTGAACAGTTTAGTGAAGAAACAAAGGATTAGAAAAGCCTTGAGGTAAAATACATGCTGGATCTGACTACAGGAACATGCCAGTCTCAATTGAAGTTCTTTTCAGCCCTCTGATGCAGGTAGAACTTTAAAAATTTCAGAAACACTTCTTTTGCCTGATTTTTATTGGAAACAGAATATTTAGCGCCATCCACCATAAATGTAAGCATATTGGGGTATTTCATCTGGAATTTAATTTGTTTATCAATCAGAAATTTACAGTAAGCAGATAAAGACTGTCTAGCCTGCCTTACTTGTAATGGTAAATCTTGAGCCAGAAATATTTTAACATTTTTCCACATAACATAGCCACCATTTTTTTTGCAGTAAACAGTATTTTGCTAACATCTTGAAAGTTCAATATCTTAACATATACAGGTCTAGGCATAGTAGAAGCTTGTACCTCTCTCAGCACTCTGTGTGCCCTTTCTATTACAATCTGTTTCACCCCATCAGCATCATTTAACAGTATTTCAAATATTTGTGTTATGGCTGGTATTAGCTCTGCATACTGGATGTTTTCAGGGATTCCTCTTATAATAATATTATTTCTTCTAGACCTTGCTTCTAAATCAATAAGTTTATTTTGCATGGCTTGTACATCCACATCACATACCTTTGATTTTTTCTCCAGCATGTCAATTTTGTCCTCTATTTCAGAAATTCTGGTCTCAGTTTTGTCCATTCTCTGAAGCAATTGATTGCATAAAACTCCAAATGTTTGTATTTGTGAGGTCAAGTCCTTTAGAGCTTCCTGTATAGGTAGTAAAGCGTGCTTGATATCCTCCATGTTTAGTGGCTGATCAGTCCTGGATCTAGTTTCTGGTTTCTGTTGTTCCTGCTGTCTAGTAATCCTTTGTAATTTTGCACTTCCATCCTTTACTGGCGACTGTAGTTCTGACAACTTTGTCTTAGTAGTAGTTGTTTCCATGGTTCTTCCTTGTTGCAAGATTTTTCTTTCCCCAAGCAGAAAGGCAGAATAAAGAAAGCACACGGTCCTTTGTTTGTTTCTCTCTTCAGAGCAAAGTAATCACTTGTAATCCTGATGGATAAATACTTTTTTTTCTCACTTTTTTAACTGATTTTAGATTAGGTCAGTATAAATGCAACTTTTTATCATCAATTTGATGTTTAAACCTCCTGATATCCACTCAGATCAGAGATTTTCCTCGGGTTAATTGAAGAGCTGCAGTTTAGCAGTGTTTACAGCATGGCAGCCATCTTTGAATTCCATAAGGGAACATTTCTATTATGGGGAGACTTCAGTAGTCGTTTTTGTTTCTCTATAGACCTTATCTAAAATTTTAACTTCACCATCTAGTAATATTTTATATAGTTCTGTTATAAGCCCACCTAAGCCCTGTGCCTTATTATTTTTTTACTTTTTATTTGATCTTTTATTTCTGTTAAAGTGAATGGTCTATCAGTTTTTTATTTGTTCACTTGTTATTTTATTATTTATATTTTCTCTTAGAAAAGTTTCAACTATATCATCATTATCTAGGTTATTTGTATTATTATTTATATTTTCATAAAATACTTTAAAAAGTTATCAAGAATACCTTTAATATATGTTCTTATTTCTTTTTTGTTATTTATATGTGTTATAATTTATTTGATATGATTTAGTTTATTCATTTTATTTGCTCTAAGAACAAGTTTATGCAAGCTTAAAGGGTTAGCTGAATATGCCTGAAGTTTTTTTCCAGGTTTATTGAAACTTTATGATTTAGAATTTCAACATATTTTGTATTTTAAGTTTTGAAGTTCAGACTGACTGATAATGACATTTGGTTTTAGATTTAACTTTAATGTGTCTACTTTGTTCTGTAGTGTATTTGATTTTTTGTCCTATTCTCTTGTTTTACTAGTATACTGGCTTGTAACTCTTCCATTTAAGTAAGCCTTTAGTGAATCCCACAGGACAATGTCAGATGCTTCATCATTCATGTTTATTTCTAGGAACATTTTGATCTCTTTAGCATACCAATCCTTGAATACTTTTATTTTAATAATGTACACTGGTAATCTCCTGCGGTGTATTAAATTGTCAGTTTTTAAAAATAATATTAAAGATTATAGCATTATGGTCTGATGATGGACATAAAACTATTGAAACTTCTCTGATATCTGATAGATTATTTGAGACAAAAGCCTTATCAATATTTGTTTGTGTTCCATATCTATATGAATAATGGTTAACTTGAAGTGAGTTTGTTTTCCTTAGCTCATATATATCCTTTAAATTCATTAGATGTACAAAATGTACTAAGTGTTTGGCTGAAAAAGTGATTCTCAGCTTTCTATTTGCAGTGGAATATTTGTCTGATAAAATACAATTAAAATCACCAGCCATTATGACTTCACCTTTCATGTAATAGGCTATAGTATCTAAGTAATTTTTTGCATCTTTAGCTCCAACCCCTGGAATCCAATAAGAGTTCACCAATGTATATAGTTAAATGTTCCACACATTAATAACAATGCTTAAAGTACCAAATTTTATCCACATAAATATATTTTATTTTAGGCATTACTGGTAAGTTCTTCCATAAAATTAAGGTGCATTTTGTTTTAGCTCGAAAGAGAAACCTGCTAAAACCAAATAATTCTTTAACGAAAGTTTATTTATATCTTTATTAAGTAAATGTGTTTCCTGTAGAAATACTATTAATATTAATAGGTATGCATTTAAAATCAGACATTTATATAAGGGATAAAAAACACAGGTATTATGAAATTACTATGTACAGAACTTAGTATATATACTTTATATTTAACAATATGAAATCCTCAGCTATGGACAAAGCCTTTGAAACAAATAAAAAATTACCTAATGATATGACCCAGAAACATTTTACCATGGAATAACTTATTCGTACTTTTGTTGAAAATGTTGAACAAACTACCTCCCAAACTCTCCATTAGACTAACAAGGTTTAGCTTATGCTTCTGATTCATATTAACGTGTCTCAAATTTTTACTATGTGTCATCTTAAAAAAGCCCGTCAATGAGTTATTATGAATAAGAAAAGTTAAACAGGTGTTCAGAATCTTTATTTTAAGTTGACCAAGCTGAATATCTCTACAGACATCTTTCCCTGTACCTCACTTTATCTCCCAAGTCTACTATAGGAAGGAAGTTAGTTGTTATTTTCATATTTATTAATTTATAGTCAGATGATTTTTTTTCTGTTTTATTTACTATGTGTAAATTTGCTCATAGGATCATAAGCTCATAAATTAATACCAAGCTAACTGCCTTTTGGGGCCATTCCAAGCCCGGCCAATTACCCCATGTGAGAATTAAACCCTGCAACTTGTGCCTATAAGGTGAACACCTTAACCATTATACTCTCATCCTTTTAGGCATGTTGATACTCTTTATTTATGTTTGCATACTATGTCTTGTACTATTACTACATTCCTTGATTTTATATTTCACATATAATCCTAGTATAGAATATCATATAACAGAACATTTATAGATATCCTTATATATTTGATACTTCTTTAATCTAGTACTACTATTATAATCAGTCCTATTTTTCCTTAAATGTTATGTCTAATAGTATCTGAACAAACATCTGAAAACACCTTCCCTTTTAAGATTCAAACTTTCCATAACAAGTTGTTCTAAGATATCATGGTTGGTTATCATTAAAAAGAGACAATAACAGAAAAACACAATCATATTTTTTTATCAGAAGTGTCTTTCTATAGGCTAGTACATAAACTATCCTTTTATTATACTGCCAGCATTCAGAGCTATTTAATATCTGGCAGTGGTTTAGAATGCAATTCACTGTCTTTTGCTTATTATCTAACTTGTATTCATTGCCATCTTGCATATAATTCAAAATATAATTACTTTAGAATTTTCAGAACTACTGCAGCATCACAAACATGCTCTTGACTCTTATTAAGCTGCTTCAAGTTGGTCCTCATGACAAGGGCTTGCAAATGAACAGTTTATCAGCTACAATTCACACAAAAACATTCACAAGTAAATCCAAGCCAGATCTGCATTATACATCAATCCCACACACCCTTCCAAACCCCTAAAATAACAACAAAAACATTTCAAAGTATGTTAATCACTAAAAAAGCTATTATATTTAAAGAAATAACACTTAATGATTCACTAAGCACTATCATGTTTAATATAAAGCAGACTGGCATTTTTTTAAAGGAGACATAACATATACTATACAGGAAATTCTTGATTGTATTTCTCAAATGCATAACAATCTGATTATGATTGGTGACATGGTCATAGTGCTTTGTATTATAAATGAGACTAGAAGTATCTGCTCAGCAACATCTCCAGAAAGGGTTGCATATCTGAAACTACCATTGGCCATCTATGGAATAAAGGGCTGTACTGGAGACATTTGTAGGGGAAGGTCTGTTATGAGTACCTAACCAAGTGATTATCACATATTATACAATTCCTCCCCTAAAACGTGCACGCTGATTGGCCAGCCCAACCAGCGTGCCCATTTTAAATCCCTCAATATACTAACGGAAAAAGGTCCGGTCGCCCGGACTTTTTCCGTTAGTATAAAACACTGTCTCGCTATGTTAAAAGAGTTTAACATAGCGACACAGGTTTAAAAAAGCAACAGAGATCTCCGTTGCTTTTTTTAAAGCTGTCTCGCTATGTTAAACTCCTTTAACATAGCGACACAGTGTAAAAGCAACGGAGATCTTGCGATCTCCGTTGCTTTAAAGCTGTCTCGCTATATTAAATGGGTTTAACATAGCGAGACAGCTTTAAAATAAGCAACGGAGATATCCGTTGCTTATTTTAAAGCTGTCTCGCTATGTTAAGCCCATTTAACATAGCGAGACAGTTTTTTTAAAAAAAAAGCAACGGAGATCGCAAGATCTCCATTGCTTTTTACTGTTTCGCTATGTTAAATGGGTTTAACATAGCGAGACAGCTTTACAATAAGCAACGGAGATCTCCATTGCTTATTTTAAAGCTGTCTCACTATGTTAAACCCATTTAACATAGCGAAACAGTTAAAAAAAGCAACGGAGATCTTGCGTTCTCTGTTGCTTTTCCCACAGCTCTGATGTACTGCGTAGGCATGCGCAGTACATCAGAACTGCCGCAGAATACCAGACAGCTGCGGAAGGGCAGTAAAGAGGCATTATACAATGCCATTATTTAAGAAAAGTAATTATTTCTTTTCTTAAATGATGTCATTGTATAATAGCAATAACCCACTTCTGGGTGTGAGTAATGCTGGATTTACCCACGGTTGGCTTTGTTTGGTCCCTCGGGCTTCGCCCTCGGGACCAAACCACGCCAACCGTGGGTAAATCCAGCATTACCCACACCCAGGTGTGGGTTATTGCTATAATATTTGCCAGATCATCTGACTGACTTTTCATCAACCTTGAGACTGCCAACACCAAGAAAAAATATAAATAATTTGATATTGTTTCACACTGGAATGATCTTTTTAGGATCCATTAATGAAACTGATATTTTGTAAGTAAAACATCCAGAAATCATTATTTTGTACATGTTGGGGGTGTGAAAGGGTGAGGATGATTTGGATGAGTCGTTTTCATCATTACCGTATTTTTATTTGTGAAATAGATGGGGGAATCTCTTCACTTTCTTTTTTTCCAGGTGCTAGCCACTGGGAAAATGTGCATTCATGAACTGGGTACTTAGATGGTCAAAGTGAAAGGAAAGGAGATAAAATGTAAATATCCCTGAGTGAGAAATAGCTATTTAATTATGCTGGCTCACAGCATTTTTTTAACTCATTTATTAATTTATCACAGAAGACCTAAGCACCCATACATCAATAGAAAAGAAAACAAACCATAAAACGTAAAATGCTGGCAACTCAAAATAATGAAAAAACAAAATAAAACTAAACATCCAACCCTCCCCCAAAATGAACAAAAACATAACAACAAAACCAAACATAAATAGCAGTAACACACGCCCCCACTCCCCCATTAGTTATATATACCAACTCTGAGGTCACACTAATATGAAAACAACAACACACCTAAATGCCCTACCCTCCCATTACACACACATATACCCATGAGAAACAGGCACACTGCACATGTAAAACAATCACCACTCAACACACACACACACACACACACACACACACACACACACACACACACACACACACACACACACACACACACACACACACACACACTATCACATGCCTACCCTAACCCACTCCTACATTTTCCCAAAATACTAAATAAAACCATAGTACTACACAAAACCCTGACATAATACAAACCTACCTGGATCTCTGAACATAATGACACATCCATCGACATTGTGAATACCCAGAAACCACAAAACCTTAGAGGGACAGCACACTACAAAAACACACTGCACAATACCTACTCCACACTTGGCACCATCAGATTCGACAATGTGCAGTTTCAAACAACTGTACTTTTATCATTCTGATCTCAAGATGCTGAAATTCGACATTTCAGTATTCTGAGATTTAGACGTGGACCTATATATATATATATATATATATATATATATATATATATATATATTTTTTTTTTTTTTTAAACCTCACTCCTGAACAAGAGTCTGCATGTATTGCAATATGATATTTATAAAACTGCTTGCTTCAAACAATATTTTTACTGACAAATTATAAAAATGCGGATAGTATAATGAAAGAAGGAATCATTATTTTATACTTGTTGTCTGCCTATATGCTGAATATCAGTAAGCATTTAACAAGTCTTATCTCATTTGCTTCCTGTAGGGCCCTTCAGCTCGTTCAGGCAAGAACTAACTGAAGGGAGTGAAAATCCAGACAGGCATGAATGTGGCTCATGCCCTGCCCTGCTCTGTTGTCAATCTGCAGCTCTGCCAAGGGACAGGGCACAACTTCATCCTGGTGGACTGAGACTCTAGCTGAAATCTCCCTATCCCCAAAATAGCGATATCTTTGAATTCCAGGACGGACCTGTACTGTGAAATGAATTCCTTCCCAGATTGCAGAAGTGCCTACAAGGCTGCATCATATAGTAAGAGGTATGTATTATACTCTTAGAGGCATTTCTGTGATGATGTCTAAACCCTACCTTGGCAGCTGACATGTATATGGGGGATTACAATACTAACCAACTGCATATACACGGATCCATGCATATGCAGTTGAGAATGCCATATTTCTCAACTTTTTTTTTTTTTGCTCAAGAGTTCTGGACAAAGCCAAAAATAATGGGACAAAGGCCCACAAAATCAAGGACAACTTTTATATATAACTGTAATATTATAGCAGGTTTTGCATCAACAAGCATTTTCTGAAGACTGTGAATTATGAGACACTAATGTCTGCCATTACTGACTGTAATCCTCAGTGATTTACCAAAAAAGGCAAGGGAAAAAATAAGGCAAAATCAGGGACAGTCAAGAGGTACAGAAGCTACCACCACTGGCTTAGCAAAGCTAAGCACATGTTCCTAGTCATAATACCTACACACACTAGATAGTAGGATTATAGTGAATG